>NC_040880.1:34450505-34758903 GCF_003676215.2 Rhopalosiphum maidis | reverse complement strand
ACTATTTACTTACTATTACGATTAAAGATAGCATACTATCTATAATAGATACTTATACTTATGTACTGCTATACTAAGATTAATTACAAGCGCGCTTGTAAACTTTAAAACAAATCGATCATGAGTGGAATCAGACATTCAGACCCACTCGACACTAGAGTAGTTCCGTAGTAGACCTACATTCTACGCGGCTGTCTCGCGCGTCCCATTGTATTCCGATAAAATACGAATAAAATAATTCTTAATAATTTATAATGAATAATAATAATATATTTATTATTAATTAGCTACAGGTTTTAAATTTGATTTGTATACAATTGAAATACTTTATTAAAAACACTATTTCCGAAAAAATAGAATGTTTCGAGAAAAAAATAGTAAGAATAATAGCAAAAAAAAATAATGTGGTGAAAATAGAATTTTTTTTTTGAACATTTCGTTTATTAAAAACAACTCTTATGAAGTAAAACGATATTTTCAAAAACGTTAATATTATTCCTCAATAACGAAAAATGCAGTTTACTGTGAAAATAATCGCTCTGTACCTACGTCATATTATGTAACAGTAACGCATCGCGATAAACTCGATGACATTTAAGATTTCGCTCACTGGTAGTGGACTGTGATGATGCGTGCTCATGAGTGAGGGGTGTGGGAGGGGGTTCAACGCCGAAAAGCAATAAAATCCGCGATGCACGTGTGCATGTATTGCACGATCGGTTATCAGCACTAAATAAACGACCAGCAGTGAGTGGCAGGTTGGCATGAGCCAGGTACACACGCGTATACGTATATTATTATAATGCTTCATATCCATACATTATACACTGTGTATAGTGTATATCATAGTTTATACGCAATATATTCGCCGTCTAATCGGACGGTAGTCGCGCTCCGGGCAATAAACGTACATAATGATATGCGCAGGTACCTATATGCAGTGTACGTCCTACCTAACGTACATGTTATTAAAATATTATTGAACATTCGAAATGTTATTGTATCCAAAAACTCGAGTACGCTGAGAAACCCACGCGTGTGCGGCTGACGCCGTGTGGATATATTATTCATATATATATATATATAAAATAAAAAAATTAAACATACACATACAGGGTGTTTAGCCTCGTTAGTTTTCGCCGTAATTCGTGTTCACGGTCGCGGATCGCCTAATAGTGTAAAGTGTTATACACACGTACACTTCTCATTAGAGAAATACAGAGTATATACCCACCACATCCAGCCTATTATAATATAGTTTTAATACTTGCTGCCCAACCATCCGAATACGACTTAATGATAATATTAAGTATATATTATGATTCAATATTTAACGAATTAACATAAAATGGATATATCTAAAAATTCGTAGAAATGCGGTAATAAAATATACTACTTCTAGCTTTTCTTTTTTAATATACTGTATGTATGTACGTATGTAGACACATAGTCAGGGTTTGGTCTAATAGTTACTGCTTGTCCGGTTCTGAATGACTTATGCCAGAGTAATATGCAAATACGTTTTAAAGTATACAAAAAATATTTCAAATATACGGCATAACTATATTCAAATAAAAATATTGAGGATTTTTATGACGGCGTCTTAACCAGTGACAAATTTAGTCTGGTTTAATTTACGTGTATGCGTGTATGACAAGGATTAAATTTTAAATTTTTTTGTTTTAAATACTAATAAATTATTTTCTATCTTTTTTTTTTTTTTAATATTAAGAGTTTAGGCACGAGTTTCTAAATAAAACTCGTTTACACATTAATTCAAATCATATAACAGTGATCCTAACAATTTCCTTAATTTTTTTTTACTTTAAACTATTAAAATATTACAAACCATATCAATGATGGTTTTTTAATTTAATAGTTTCTTTATTATTATTACAAAACGCTAAAAAAATTAGTCAAAAATTAATTTGTAAAAATATTCTGTTTATTTTAACAAATAAATTTTAAAGTGCATTTATCATTGTATAATAAGTATTAATAACTATAATATAGTAACCGGTATTAGAACCATTATATATTACTAGAATTTGTGTTTAGAAAATATTAATGAGAAAAAAGTTATCGACGAGAACGAAAAGCGACCGCGATGAGACATCCTGTTAACAACTTATTATAAACTATCCGTCTGTAGGGTGATTTACCAACATATTCACCCATTTTTTTTCTTCAATAAAACAGTTATTCAAAATCTAATTTTTGGAATTTTTAAATATATTTAAAAAACATATTTTCAATTTACTGTGGGTTTTTGAATTATTTAGAATACCATCCTATGAACATGAAAACTTCCGTTTTTCGTATAAAAATCTCTTTTTCTACTATAAATTATTTAGCCAATCATTTTTTGGAAAATATTAACGATTAGATATTAAATAATAAAACAATCGAAAAAGTGCTTCGACCGATGCAAAGTAAACTTGTATACCAATTAAAACATCTTTACTTATTTTAAATCGAACAACTAGAAGTACCTTAATTTTTGTCAGGCGTATAGCTATGTTCCACGTGTGTTAGACAAAGACAGAAAGTCACCGCTTCCAATCCCCTTAATAAAGAAAAATATTGGGGTAAGCATGTTTAGTGAATCATTCTGTATAGTGGTCCTCGCATCGTCGTTAACTGCATCGGCGACGCAATTGAAGACATAATATATACATAATATAATAACACGACCCATTTACTTCCCGGGGGGGGAGGGGCGAATTCCGGTCTTCCTTCCCCCCTAATTACTGCAAAGAGTTCGGATTTCGTTGATTTTTCTCTGGACTATCATTTTTTTTTCGTCAAAATCGGCGTGCGCTTCCTCGGCGGCGGCGGCGGCGACAGCGGTGGCGCTGGTGGGAGGTGGAAGGCGCACTAGTCCCGGCACGCCGTCCGCGTGCGTACTATTCTATGCGCCGCTGGAGTGGGTTTCCGATACAAAAATCGGTTTCGGACACGAACGAATCGTGACAGAACTGCGATCCGCGCGGCACCGGTGATACGTAGGTACCTCTATACACGATATCGTATTTGATAATAAGATAAACGCACGCGCCACGACGTCGGTCCGAGATTTCGTTTTCGCCGTCCAACCGTTTCGAATACGAATTTTTTTTCAGTCTCTGTTTCTCACCGGAATTTAAATAGAAAGGTTTTTTTTTTTTTTAAATTAGGTTCAAAATTGGACGATCGGTACATTTTAATATTAATTAAAATTTTGAATTATTATTACATAATAATTTACGCGTCCGGAACGCAACGTGAACATATATAAACCCTTTTATACGCGAGCTCGTCATATGTAATTAATAATAATAATTATAATTGTTTGAACGTCAAACAAATAATATATATAATATTAAATTATTATCGTCATCGCTGTCGTTATATTTTCGTCCAACAGCGGACAGTTGTCAATCACCGGTGATCGCTGAGTATACAATAAGGCAATAATATATAACGATCATCGTGTCACGCCGCCGTCATGATGATGATGGGTCGTCGTCGGCTCGAGCTTTTGGTGGCCACGCTCGCCCTGATTAACTGCAGGACGGCAGCCAGGATTTTTGTCGAAGGTAAAACCAGCGAAAATATAATAATTAATAAATATTTTATTCAAATGTGTCTTGCTACTTGTGGTATACATCTGTATAAGCTCCAGTTGTAAGTTATAAATCCCGAAAATTATATATATAAAATAAGTTCTAAGGAGGGTTAAAGACGATGTGCACTTGTTTTTGTAAAATTTCACTCAGTTTTAATAAAAAATAATGTTGAACGAGGCACGTTCCAAACATTATGTACAATATAATTACTCACGAATACCAGACGACGGTCAGCCGAAAAATAATTTGTGTTAAACGTCTAAAGCGTATACCTAGTGTTAATTATAATTTTTAAAATAATAATAAAAAATATATGTCTGTTTAATAAACTAATAAATAGCTGCAATCTAAAGATTATGTAGTTAACATTTATAAGTGATAATATAAAAATGTGTATATTAAGATTTTATTTCTAAGTTCGTTACGTCGTTCGTTTCTAACGCGTATAGATAATAACGACGTTTTGATTCTAAATCGAACGGCATATGCAATTTTCAACTAAAACAAATATATTTTATAAGTTCTGTAGAATGATTGGATGCGGTGTAATTCGAACAATTTCACCGTCGAACCATAGAAAAGCGACCGGCTAATTATGAAAATACACTTTATAATTTTTTTATGTATATTTAAATTTCCCCTTTTTATTGTTGTAAGAATATTTTGTACGACGTTTGGTTTATTTGTACATGTCGTTTGGCAGAACATTAAAAAAAAAAAAAAAGAATAATTAGCCTAAAATATTGAGTTTAAATAGTTTGAAGAAAAATGAAAATAAAAATACATTAATAATGAAAAAAAAAATTAAATGTAAATTGAACAAACAAAGAGATGTTTATCAACCCTTTACGAAGGGGATATTACCATGATCTTAGGAATATATTCAAATGACGCCGCTCTCTTCTCCCCTCGGGATACGATGTATTAACGGCACAAGTTTGTATTATTTTACAACGCGTTTTCTCTTGCAGCTATGTTCGTTTTCATGTCCAATTAGCGATAAAACTACTGTATTATACGGTCGAAAAGATCAAGTGTCTTTGTCGTTTATATAATTATTACGCGGGTACGCAATCAGTGTGTGTAGTGCTTCATATGCATTTACATTACAATATATACGCGCGTTATTAAAGAGCGGTATTAAAAAAATAAAGACCAAATGCACACGTGAATCTATACTATGTAATAGTGTAATACTGACAATTATAGTGATTGAATATGTAAACGCAGTAGCGCTTGGCACGTGCTAACAGATTATCGACTTATCGTAGGTGTATTGTGACATATTTCATATAAATATATTACGTATAATATGAATACTGTATGGATTTTAGTGTTACACGGGGAATTTATGGGATTTGCATATTCTAGTGTTATGCGAGTCATGTGAAAACGATTTATAGCCAACAAAGTTAAACACTTGTTTGGTCGTTGGTGAATTTAAATTGAATATTATTTTAGATTTTCGTGGAGCCGCGAATGACGTAAAAATTCGTTTTACAATTATGTTTGTTGTTGTTTTTTTTTTACGTGTATCTACGTCATCTTTAAGAGTAGAAAAAATGCTAAATAATTTTGAGGGTGGTTCTGATATAAAATGGGATTGAATCGTTTTTCGCGTGTAATAATATTTATCATTTGAATTCAAATTTAACAAATCCATTACATAATTATACTTAATGATAATTTACAGTATACACTCGAAACTTATAATACAGTACAGAATGATTATGCCTGGATCTGCTTTGTTTTTGATGCAATTGCATTATCTACACCTTAGATCATTTTCCTATAAAATCGATTCATATTTTTCGACTATTCTAATCATATTAAAGTTAAATCGCAATTTTTTAATAATACCATACTGGTAATATACTTAAAGGTTACTATTAATATTATTTTCCTCTTATAAAATATAATAATTATAAAAACAATCATTCTTCTTGTTATTAAATTAAAACTATAGTTGCCGGCTATAAAATAACCAATAACGTAAATACATATTAGGCATATATATAATAAAAAAAATCTTGAAATCAAAATATTCGAACATTTTTAAATTAGAAAAACGGGAGAATTTGCTGTGTTTTATAGAAAGTGTCAACTATTTTCATCATATTAAGTAGGTCATTGTAATGTATGTGTTAAATTTGAATTTATTGATAAATCATTGTAAACCTATGAAAAACGATTCTGGGCACTAAGCTTGAAGTTGGTTCTTAAAAAAAATATCAACAGATATTTTATTATAAATTGATATAGCTATTAGTAATAGATTTTTCTTTAAGTAATACGGTTGATTGAACTAATTTTTGTCAACAATAAACCATAAAAATTATATAATAATTATTGTAATATTATTTTATATAATATTAGGTAATAGGTATTAATAACTGATAAATCATTACATAAATACTTTAGAACAGCATGCATAGATTGTATAAATAACATACAATTAATGTATGTATTTTTAATTTGTCGTCGTGTATAGTATACATCATAATGTACATAATGGAAAGATATTTCAAGCCTTATGAATAACACATTTTTAATTACAACAAAATAACTAAAATTGTTAGTTGTATTTTGTTTAAATGTCCAATTTTAAAAAAAATTAAAATTGGCATGTCTATAAAAAATGTAACCAATATATATTTGGTATTTTTAAAATATTATAATAATAACAATTTATGTGAGATTTTTTAATGCATTTTAAAACTATTTGGCTCAGCATTAACATTTTAATCAACATCCATAGAAAACAAAAATAATACAATTAGAAATTTTCTTATGTCCATATAAATAGCTTAAAATTAGTCTAAATATTTAATAAATTGCATTGTGCGGTATAGAAAATAATAATTTAAGTAATAGTTAAATGTTTCAAATGTCTGCGATTATTATTTTTTAAATTAAAACAAAATAACCAAAATAGAAGATGTCTTTATTTTACGTGTGGATAATATATGTAACTTTATTATTTTTTTCAATTTCCTAAAATAAATCTTTTGAAGAATATTGTATTTTCAAGATTGAAATCTAAAACAAATATTAAATGATTTTTTAACAACAAAATAATTTTTTTTAGATTTTGATAAATTTATTAAAATGTATACTTAACTAGAACACTTAACCGCTTAGCTATACTCATAGTTTATGTAGCTGCATTTTGATGTATACCTATTCTAATTTTTTGTATAAGAAACTTATTATTATTAGTATGACCATTATTAGTATTAAACTTTCAAGTTTTTTCACTCAAAAACAATACTTTTATTGTATATTAATCGAAAAAATTTCAATTATTTATATAAATAATATTAAAAGAATACAAATATTATGGATATGATATAATTTCTAAAAAACTAATATAAATACTTTGTAAAAAATCCAATACTTCTTAGAATTCTTCAACAACAATTTATCAAAAACAAATAATTTTGGAAAAAAACTCCGAATTTCCTTAATAATCTTTTTACCGACGATTTTTAAACTTTCCAACCCGACATCTTTGCTTAAACACTCCCCCCCCTCCTGAAAAATGCCAATAACATCCGATTTTCTACCACGCAGAAACTATTCTCAAAGTTGTAGATTGAAGCATTCTTTATTCATTAAACCCAAAAGTTTCAAAAAAGAATGTTCTTTTGTTGTAAATTCAATACATTCATTGATCCGCTAAAAATCTAGAAAGTTTCCAATGAATTTTTATACCATTTAGATAATTATAATACTAATAAATTATAACCGTTTTTAGGCCTGTGATTATACCCATCCATATAAGCATGTTATTAGTTAGGAATGTTTAATACAATATCTGTATAAACATTATACATAATAAGAGTGCTATTTATACTATGTACTGTATACCTTTAGTACTCACATAAATGAAGATAAGAAATATATAATCGTTACGTTTTTTTTATTACTACTATAAAAAACACTTGTAAGTGCAATTTATACCTATATTATCTAAATTTAAAAAATCATCTAGTTTTATTGATTGTCGATTGAATCTATTTGAATAATATACTTATTGACGAGTTTACGTACGATGAAGATACATAAAACAATAATGCAGTACATTGAATGACACTGTGTAGTATGTTCGCCCAAATTTTACGATGCAGATAGTAATAAAGTAATAAAGTATATTTAAATATACTCTATATTTCTATTATATAATTAGGTATTATAAGTAATGTTTATTTGCTGAATGAGAAATTAGATATTTCTTCTGCTCAAGTTTTGTATGATGTATTGATTTTACAACGAAGTGTGTTTCTTTTCCGTGTCTGCCATCCCTTTGGTGCAATAAAAATGCTTAAGATTTTCAGTTTTGATATTTTTTCTGATCGGAATGTGAACTTAATTCTAACTTTTTTTAGAAGGAGAAAGTCAAAGGTAAAAATGTCCAGTGCTTAATAAGATATATTATATACTATCTTAATTGGGAAAAATAAACAAACAATTAAAAAAAACCGGGAATTTTTATCAAAACCAGTTTTTAATGAAATTAATTTTCTCAGTTGGCTGAAATCCAAAAAACAAATAAACGTAGATACTTTGTTAACCAACTGTTTATATTTGCATTTTCTGTTATAATTTTAAAAATAAGTTGTTAACAAAATCCATCTACTAGTAAATCACGAAAATTTAAAAAATGTGTACACAATAAAGTGTAATAAATGTTAAATTTTTTTTTTATAAGTTTCTCATTAGTGGTTCATACTAAAACAAAAATTGTATTAAATATTTAAACACGATTTTTCTTTACAAACATTTAAAATTCAAAATTTGACGAAGAAGACTGAAAATCATTTATATTGTTGTGATTTTAAAATATTATTTGTGAAAACTTTAAACTTCTTTAGATATTATATTTATAAACATATTTAAAAAAAAATTAGATGGTAATAACTAATAGGTATAAGCTAACAGATAGTCTTCGCTCAGAATTGTTTTTGGTATGTAATGATTTATCATTGAATTCAAATTTATAACATCCATAACAATTACTTATTCTATACACCTAACCATCACCTAATCAAGAAAACTGTATACCTAATTATTACCTATAGGCACAATTAAATAAAAATTAATTTGAATAAAAAATAATGATATAATTTAATTTATCACTTCGTATTATTGTTGCAATCATAACACATCGTCGTATACATAATTAACTTAAAATAAGTTACCAACACAACGATAAAAGTACCTAACATTGTTAATGGGTTTTATAAGACCACCACCATTCCTCTAACTTTCTACAAGTTTCTTCGTTCACATGGTATAGGCACTAATTCTCGGATCTACAAAGTTTCATCTAAAGTTGTGTTGTCTCGTGAATAAATTATGCTCGTTGAGAGAACTGATTTTCCGATCTGACGTCGACGTATCTTTTAATAACGGCGGATCACAGATATTTTTATTTAATACATTTATAGTACATAAAAAGGTCACACAATTATCGAATACCGATCAACTACTCAATCAATAGGCATATCACACTGATCACTGTCGATGCTGTTATCCAAACATTACATATTATCATATACTATAATAAAGAACATAATCAGGTATTTTATGTGTAACCACTTAAATGAATCACTCGTCCGCGCCACTCTCTATAGTCCGTATATAATAGGTCTATATTATAGATAATGTATTTTGCGTGTTATATACTTATATGTATTATACATAATAATTTACGAATAAATACGTTATCATGTAGACGAAACGTATTGGACATCGGTGGGCAGGGCCGAGTTGGACGAAGCTCTAAACGTGGCAATCAACAACAAAGTCGCGAAGAACGTGATCCTGTTTATCGGCGACGGAATGGGACCGAACACAGTAACGGCCACGAGAATTTACAAGCACGGCGAGAGCGGACGATTGACTTTCGAAAAATTTCCGCACATGGGGCTGCTCAAAGTGAGTACTGTATTTCAAAAAACTTGGTCGTAATGGTTACACTAATACTAATGTAATATTAAATATCAATATAGTACATATCATACGTGGGGTAGGTCTACAGCATTAAACAACAAATAAAAAAGAGAAAGCAAAAAGTTTTGTACATAATTCTTTGCCACGGATCAACGTCTAAAAAAAAATACGTACAAATACATTGTTTATCATTTTTTTTGTATTAACTTTTTTAAATAACAGCAAACTTTTTGATTTCATATTTCTAAACAAAACATTTTTCTGATAATTTGAATATGTACAATTTAAGAACAAGTGGCTATTTTTTAGTTATAAACTTATACATTTTAATGGTGTATAATATAATATAATATACAATTTACGGTGACAATGAATATACGGGTTCTACAGTGTTGTGGACCGTAGTCCTTAAGTGATCGAATAATATCAAATAAAAATAATGTTTAATGCAATACGTTATAAGTACGGAAACAGTCACTAAATCGTTTAAGTCACCAAGTCGCTTTTTCGACGAAGGTCACTATATTTTCAATGGGTTCATGTGATTATTGTTAACCATTGTTGTTATCCTATAATTGTCATACATTTATTATTGGGGTTAGGAATTAAAAGAAGCGATTTTATATAAATCCCCTACTATCTCGATGTTGGTGACACGCTCTCTGTGTAATATCGTATACTTTTGTCACAACTCACGACAATAAAATTATAGCAAAATTGTTTTAACAGATATTGTAAACGGAATTATATAATATGAACTATATATTACACAGCTGCAGGCGCCTAACCGTTAGTGCCTCCGATAAACGCATTCTTCCGCTATTGTTGTCGTTTAAATACGATTTGTCGTCTGCGTACTTAATGTTAAAATTAATTTTATTTAACGTCTGATCGTGTTTACGATCCATAAATATTTACATAATTATTTCGGGAAACATAATAGTAAATTATTAGATTGTTTTCATAGAAAAAAATCGTTTTAATATAATAGTAATCTTAATTATTTTTAGCTGACGATGTGTTTATTTTTGTGAAATTTGTTATTCAACAAATAAGGTATAAACAAGAGTCTTATGAAAATTAACATATTATTAATTATTATAGTTGTTAAATTAAATTAAAATAAAATTCATTTTTACAATTTAACCTATCAGCAACCGCTTTATCATTACAATTTATTACTACTTAGGGCAAACGGTTATTAGATAATGACTGCGTTATATCATAATATTATATGAGTTATAAATTATAATTTTAGAATACAATTCTTATCTATTTTATTATGAAAATTATAATATTATTTTATGTAGAGACTATTTTTATTCCGATATTTTTTTTTTAATGTAAATACACCATTAAATATTCAATCAACTTTTCTAAAAATCATTAAGTGTGTGTGTGTATACTGTACAGTAATAATTGTACGATATTTAATTTATTTAACTAAAACATGAATTAACAACAGTATTACGACTTCGCACGTAAGTATACTGTACAAAAATACCATCCACTACTAATAATGGTCATCATATTATGTAAATATAAATACAGTAGCTAAGTGAATTTTATTTGCCGCACGTAAAAATAAAAAAATTAGTCATGATTAAATATAGGGTCATGTTGTTTATACACACACTTCTGTAATTCTGTGTAAATCATAATTAATGATGCTGCATACACAGCACATTATTGCAAATTAATTTTATACTTGAAAATATGTAAATTTGTTACGATTCAATTGATACAAGCATATTAATTTACAAACCTCTTATTTAAATTGAAAAATTGCAATATTTTAAATACATTATCGGTACAAGAAATTTAATATTATGATTTTTCAATATAATAATCATAGTCGACTTTATTGATTACATAATATGTATTAGTTGTTCATTAAATACTATAGTGTAGTATGAACAATTCGATTTCAATAAGATCTTTAAATTATTAATTTTGTTTTCCATAAAATACGCCACAGTGACAATCCGTTTAGGTACACACTTTTTTTCTTAAATCATGTCACTATTCTGATAAATCATTTGACAAATTAATAGTTTATAATATTATGGTGTTATGGTCTATCGGTGCATATTGAGTTGATCATTGTTTTAACGCATAATATTATTTTCTTATTACTTGTTAAAAATCAACGAAAAATCTCATTCCAATTGGTTACTCATTTGGTCGTTTTCGTAGAAATGATCATCGTTTGTTATCCGGCTACATTTTATACTCTATGATAGGTATAAGTATCGAGTGATTTTTATGGATGGACAATACGTATTATCATTGAGAATACATCGCGCGATTGTGCACGAAATATTTGTCAAATAAGTGGTACTACCTAACGTTTCACGTTCGGGATTTGGCTGCACAATTATTATGTTTCAGATATAATTTATAATTTCCATTGAGTATTAATCCAATATACGTTTAACAAAAAAGCATAATGACATACCTTATGTACATTCGTTACACAGAAACAATTTGCCCAAATCAGGTTTAAAAAAATAAATAATGTCAGTCCATAAAAATATGCCAACGGGAACAAACGCAATTGGTTCAGGGACGGACAATCGACTAAAAAACACTCGTGGGTCTTTAGTAAATAGCCTTCATGTCATTTAGTATTCTTAATCAGCACCTAATCGCTCATTTATCGTTTTTGATATTATTTTTTTTACATAATTTTAATTCATTACAAAACAATATTTCTTACCATTATTTACCGTTATTATTTTTTAGGATTTTCATTTTTTTTTTTTTTTTTTTTTTTTTGGTATTAAAATGCATTTATAATTTCATATTCAGAAACAGATTATTCTTCGAAATATTTCGATATAAAAAAATTGAATTTTAAATCAGTTGTATTTTAGTCATAAGTACCTATATATAGACTATATAAACAAAGGACTTTTTGCATTTGCATGTTTGTTTAGCGCGTGTATTTTATGTTGAAACAAAGCTTTATTTTTATGAACCATATTTGTGTATATTTAGATTTTTATTTTTGCTTTTTGTGTTATATTTTATTTTTTTAAAGAGGTTGGAGTTAGAGTGATATGATTACATACTTAATATTTTTTTGTCCAAATTTTAAATATTTAAAGGATAGTTAATTGAAGTGAAATGACATTCATTAAGTGTACTTCTCAAAATGTTGGTCCACTACTTCATTTATTTAAATTTTAAATACTAGTGTATATTTATAGATGCGCATAAATTATTAATTATTTTTACAATAAGTAGTTGGGTTTAAGTGAAAAATTGAGAAATTTAAGCATGTGGTAATGTGTGAATAACATACAATACCTGCAGTATTTATTGGTATAACTCTAAAAATAAAAATTGAAGTTAATACTAATAAATTCTTTTAAAAACGAGACTATTGAATATCGCTAATTATTTATACCATATCGATTGGCCAGCAAAGAGTTTATAATATTTTTGTAGAAATTTGCCGTTCTTAAAAAAAAAATAAATAAAATGTGTCTCGAAAAATATTTTTCGAAAATATAATAATAATGGACACGCTTACCATAAAATAATATAATATATTATATTATATTGGCTAATATATGCATGATGTCATCCTTTGCGTTTCAGACGTATTCGGTCAACAAACAAGTGCCGGACGCAGCGAGTTCGGCTACTGCAATGTTCACTGGTGTAAAGGTCAATCAAAAGATTATTGGCCTGGACGCAAATCACTACATTAACGATACAAATTACTGCGACAATGCCAACTCGCAGAGGATTGGACTCGAGTCGTTGGCCACATGGGCACAAGATGCTGGAAAAAGTACCGGTATGATGCACTTTAAATTAATATTAAACATTTTTTTAAATTTTTGTTAGATATAACATTTTTACTGTAATAAATAAGATTATGTTGATTCTTGAGTACTATACTTAAACAATACCCACAAATAATACAAAAAATACGAGCTTTATACTGTTATACATATTGTTATCAAAGACGTGTGGGCATTAACTAGTAAATTAGCTAAAAAGTTAAAAACTGTTTTAAAGTTAATATTTTTTTTTTCATATTAACTTTAAACTTAGTGGGTAAAAATTATTTTTACTATTAATATTAACTGAATTCAATATTAACTTAACTTGATCCCCTTTGCATATTATATACAACACGTATAGTCATAACGTGATGTGTGCATATTTTTATGTGTTATAACTATATTTAATTAGAAAATTAAATATTTGATGCTTATAATTGTAAACATATTTTATACTTTAAAATTTTTCGAATTTTTTCAGTAATTTTTATTGTAGTAATAATATTATTGGCAAGTACATTTAAATTTTACACCACGAAATTAAATCAATCTATACTCGGTTATGAATCGTTAATTACCACGAGAAATAAAAATAAAACAAATGAAACTGCAGAATATTGGAACCGTTCCAAATAGTGTTTTTGGATATCATATCAGAATATTGTTATAGTTGTTGCCTAATTATTTAAAAATAGATAACTATCCTTAGTAAAATAGATGAATAGATATTATGTTAATCATAACATTAAAAAGGGGAAGATCGAATTGCAGCCATTTTGGCTCAATTTAAAAATAAAAAAACTTGATTTTTTTGTGAACATTATTATAGAAAAGTTCAAATTTAGTTCAAATTGGATGTTTAAACAGCAAATAACGATTTTAGTTATTTCGTTGGATTTAAAAATTATTTTATCACGTACCTATAGTGTTTTGTTATATTTTATAAACACGTTTAGATTCATTTTATGCTATTGCCAGTATTGCCTTTGTATTATATAAATATAATGCATAGTTTATTCCGTAGTATTACTTGTAGTAAAATAAATTGCTTTCTGTAATAATTTATAAATATATATATATATATAACAATAACAGACTGGCAGTCTATCAAATGTATAGTTAAGTACTAGAATAATTAGTACGATGTTTGCGGTGTTAATTAATTCAACATACTGAATTGAAAATAGTAAAATAAATTATTAACAACATAAATATATATATTAAAATATAGGTATAAGTACAATGAAGGCTGGCAGGCCGTCTGCGTTCCATGATTTATCATTGAAATTATGTCTATAAAACACGTCCATTACAGTGACCTACTCAATGACCAGTTGCACTATATCGACTTCTAGTGGAGTACAGCGCAGAGAGGTTTTCTCCCTTTTTTTGTTGTTGCATATTTTTGCATACTGTCCCGCGTGATGTTCTTTATCTCTTTCAGCTGTGATATTCTCGGTTTATTTTTTTTTCTTATCGCTCTAGATTCGCACAAAATAATATATATATATATAATATAGTTGAGACGAACTAATACAAATTACAAATACAAATAATTCAGGAAAATTGCAATCGGTACTCAAACCCATCAGACTGCAATTAAGATAAGAGCCTCAAATACGTGTGGTTTACTGCGGATTGTTGTCGTTACTCAATGTAGATCATTAGGAAACGATATAATACAATAAAATATAACCTATGATGTACCTAGTTCATACTTTTTACTATCACATTCATGTGTGCGTACAAAATGTATTATAACGGTCTACACGAGATTATACTGAGCTGAGTAATCTATAAATTCGTAGAGCAATATTATAAAACAATTTTAATGATATTATTTTTATTTTATCGATTCTCTACTTTACGAGTTTAATTATTCTGTGTAATATCTCCTCATTTACTTCCAAAAGTTGCCGTTATAGTATAAAATCATTATAAATATTCCTATTTAAGACCCGCGCATGTTATTTATATGCCTAAGTACGTAACTTATCATATTTACATTAAGCAGTTATCACATTTAGCTTAGTTTTGATATTAGAGTATCTATTATTAAGCTTAAAGGTGACACAATATTTCGTGTGATTTGAATATGGATTCTTCGATGTTTTGATTTTGAAGTGAGTTATGTAATGTAGTGTGCAAAATATTACAATTTAAAAATACTTATAGTTCGCTTTAAAATTAAAACACAAAAATATCTATACAAAAACGCATCTTACAAAAAAATGATTTTAACGTCAAATCTAATAATATCTGTCAGTTCACTGACGTTTTCTTCTAACGAAGTTAAACGAGAACTATTTATCATGAATCAACTACCTATACCCGCGTTATGCATTTGTAAATTATCGATATTATATAATATAATCGTACCTATAAATATTTTCAATCAGACACAATTTCATGACGATAATGACTATACTATAATTTTTTAAATGAAATGTCTCGTTTATATTATAAAATATGAGTGTATGTATGTTAGTGGATAGTTAATGGCTATAAGCATATAGCTATATATACATATTATTATATTTTTAGAAACCTTGAGACGCGCGTATATTATTCTGATGAACTGTTCCCATATGATGAATGATGATATTTCACGTCTTGCGTACAAAACGTAATTTCATCAACGTTCTTGACATTTTTGAAACCCTACAATTATCTTCTACGATATTCCCTCTACGTAGTACATAGTCGTACACTCGGCTGTAGTAAGCCCGTACATCTTTGTTTGTCTTAAACGAAAAAGAATTGTTAAAAACATGATGCGATAAATGTACGCGTTCAACCTGAGACGGTAACTCGTAGCCAATCGTAGATTCATTATAATATATTATACAAGTATACAAGTGTGTGTGTATGCGCGCGTGTGTGTGTGTGTGGTTGGAACTCCATCGTCTTCAATATGTAGGTATACGCACACGGCGCACGCGGTATTTTAAATCAATTGTCTACATGCTACATGCAAAATCAATATTGGTCATTCGGTCAAACAAGTGCTATCGTACGCAATAGTGTTTGTCTGTAATCGCCAATCGTTTCCCGTTTATAATGATCTCGCGGTTCTCTTTGATCTCATATTATTACCAATAACCGGCGCATGCCGCAGCAACCATCATACGCCTGTACGTACAAACAGCTATTACACGTTGCGCGATTCGACGGCAGTGGCAGTACATTTTTTTTAGGCGTAGAAAGGAATCTCGCTTTCTTCTTAAAATCCAGGTTTAACAACCTTTTTTCTTAGTCCGTTTATACCTAAGTCCTACGTCAGTATTTAAGTTTTTTCTTTTTTTTTTTTTAAGAATCAAATTAATTATTAACAAATTTACAGTCTTCGTAGTTACACAAACAGGTACAATTAAGTTCTATCGCGCACACAATCAAATTAATTAGTTTAAAATCATCTGCACAGTCCGTAAACCACTATTACTACGTTAATTTTACGATATTAAAACGAAAACCATTGGTAATATTTTTCACGCTTCAGTTATTGCACACTACTGTAGATAATATTATTTCAAAGGTTTAGAACTATGCAGTCTAAATACGAAGTAGTAAGAGAGTTGGGTAACACTATTCGATTGTATACAATATGTATGAGCGCATCGTTCATCGAATGTTTGTCAACTTCTTTCTTTCATTAAACATTATACTCTAGTCGATACATTTATAACATCACTTATATTATGTATAGTAAAACATACGCGCAGTATTAAAATTTAAAAACATAACATGTCAATAAAAAATTGTATAATTGTATAGGTACGTTACGAGCAAATGAACATAACGTATATCACCACCGAGAGAAAATCATATTATATAGTAACGCGCAGTGTATAAGATGAAATATATAGTTTACAATTATAAACAGATGAATCGGAGTACATTGAATAACGTTTAATCAGGGTAGCCGAACAATTGAATTAAATTGTATTAAACTAGCAGAGCATTCAATGTATGGAATGATGATGGTTACCACACGCACCTCGCGGGTATGCCGGAGCGTAGAAAAGTAGGGATGAAATAAAATGAATAACCGCATGTGACCAAAAGCAAGGGTAGGAATACCTAAGGAGATCGACTGGTAATCGTAAGGGGGTTGCGGTATTTATAGAACAAAAGCAGCGCGCATTATTATCATCTACGTAGTTGGTCACGAGCCAAACACGGATAGTACGCGCGCAGAGAACTGCAGAGACATGAACGGGACGAGAATAGCTCGCGGTATTGCATTTGATGAAGTCCGGGAATTGCAAGGCGCTCTGTGTACCGGCGGTAAAGTGGATTTGGTGGTCAATCGATAGGGGCGGATTCGAGTAAAAGCCAAGCTATGTATATTATTGTATACCCACTCGAGTAAAGAGCCAATAATAAGGGAACAATAGCTGTGAAAGGGTCAATGTCTCCTACGAAATGACATTGCGCGACATTTCTCATGGTTTAGAGTAAGTCCGCGACACGTGTCAAGCTCGCAGTTACAAAAGGATTTAAGGTCAGTCTGCGTGTATTATACAAATACTGCGCAGTCGTTATAAGTGTAGTTAATTGTAACTTGGAATTTAATATCGTCGACGAATAAAAGAACTTAAGAATAGGAAAGATGAGTATTGAGAGGATTTATGAAGAGAGCAGATGAGAGTATATATATATATGATTAAGGTGACCTCCTTATAGCGAACACCGGAAGGTAAGGTAGTTGTAAGTATTGGAAGTGTGATTACTTCCTAGTGCTCGAAGTAGCGACGTGCACTGTCAATATAAAATTGTTAACAACAAAACATAATGTTATTATACACTATGTGAGATATATATATATACACGGGAGCCGTAGGTAATATATTATACCTTTTGTTCCTGTCAAATCACGCAACTCCGAAAAAAATACACCACCAGACACCAGTATTATTATAATATAATATAATATTATCATTATTATTATGTGCTTTATTATAAATCGGCAATGAAAACTGCGGTATAAATAATAACAGCGACATTCCTAGATATATACATAATGTATTATTATTATTATTATTATTATTATTATTACTAGCTAGGCAGGTACCTGAGGTACCTATGTATATGAGCGTATTATTTAACCGTATTTATATTATATAATATTATGCACTATCTTCCATTATAATACATTTATAATAACGTTAATAACCCGTCCGATAGATATAATAGTGTTATTTACTATGGATTTGTATTCGTCCAAACACTATAATATTATAGTATTTTATACGATAAAATACTATAATTATTTCGTAGTTCTATTCATTCCTCACGGGTGATATAATTATATGAGTACTGCGTGGCTTACGTTATAACACGCATACCTATATATTTAAGTAGATAGATACACCTCGTCCGCACTCCGCAGTATGCCAGTATATCTGTTCATATTATAGCTAGTCATGTAAACCGGTTGAAGTACATCGTTTTATGCTCATGTTAATTATGTTAAACTAATTTATATTTTTGTGTATACTATTCAAATTATATTGTTATTGTTATTGTTATACGATATAAGTCGGCTTATGGTTATATTGTTATGTATAAATAAAATACGTTTAAAAAATTTCCATGGCTCTTTTTTACTAAAACAAAAACCGGATTACAGATTTACGCATGCCTTACAGTCAGTTTCTGCCGAAAACGAAAATGTACGTTTAATCGTGCGACAAAATTATGGTTTTTAAATGATCACATAGTCAAAAGAACTAAATAAAAATATTATTACTCAATTTAGCCTATAAACACGATCTGTTAAAACTTTAAAACGTATAAATAAAAAAGTACTTATTTTGCCATATCGACGGTTATCGGTGTATATTGTTGTACAGTCTTAACTATTATTTAAAAATTTCAAAGCATTATAACATGCAGCGTGTGCATATTACATATTATGATACATATAATACGTTGCCTAAATCGAAAACCATTGGTTTCTAAATTTTTTGAGCGGAAACACCCTTGTTGAAAATGGTAATCGGATCTTTTTGACGTATACTACACGAATTTCACTCCTCAAAAAATTAATATCGTATAAGCGGTAGCGCTAACAGTGCAGAAAAAATAAAAATGATTTATGATAACTTTCTGAACAACTTTATCGATTCTATTTTGTACATCACTCACTATCATTATTTTATGACATTCACAGGCTTTGTGACCAACTCCAGGATAACCGACGCTACACCCGCTGCCCTGTACGCCCGAACGTCGAACCGGAAGTGGGAATGCAACACCGCCATGCCATCATATGCGAGAAACTGCAAGGACATCGCCAGGCAGCTCATTGAAGACCGGCCAGGGCGAAATTTTAAGGCACGTTATTGAAATTATAATTATATAATCTTAATATGTACATTGTAGTATAGTACATAGTACTATACATTGTTGTATTCATTTACGAGACCAAATCAGAGGGTTTAAGAGACACTTAAATATTTAAGGGAGCCTCAAAATATGTTGATGATGTCAAGCGAAAATTAATAATCTAAAAAATGATAAAACTATTTCAATATTTAAAACAAAAATATTTTATAGAATAGCCACATTAATAGAATGGCATACCCGCATATGCGTTGTCTCTTTTTTACCATTTATAAAGATAATAATATTATCTAGAGCTCGTCAGACAAAATGTTCATGACTCTATTCAAAATTAAAATATCAAAAAAAAAATTTACAAGACGTACTTACAATAATATTATTACTCTCAAATTGTATGATTGGTTAATTCACTCTAATAATAAAAATAACAGAGTAATAAGTATTTTTTTTAACGTTAAATTTGCCATGCTATGCGTTAGTAAGACGAAAAACAACAAATCCAATACTATTGCTACTATATTGTATTATTAAAATTATTAAAATCTAAAAACATAATTAAAATAAATGTAGGTAGTTAGTATAATAATTATTAAACATCGATAAACCTATGTTTTATTTGTTATTTTTTATCATAAACATTGTTTCTGTAATATAATTAGTCAATTTTTCTATTAAAAAGTTAACCTAGGTACTACATAAAATTAATCTATCTAGATAAGTAGGTGTTACAATTTTTACCCTTCCACCATTTGTTTTTAAATTTATTTAAAGTTAATAAATAAAGTATTGAATAATTTTATAAGTAAAAACTTTATGATTATAACATTTAAAAAAAAAAAAAACAATTAATATTATTTTATTTTAAACTGAATCGACGTCCTCATTAAAATCATATTGCATAAAAACGCATTTTTTTCAAGTTGTAAAGTAGCTAAACTACTCGCCCCATTGCCGTTCCGACTTCTTTAGGCGGGAAAATAATCGTTCACAAAATCACAACTTGCTGTATATTGTTTTTGGTATAGTTAAGATTATTAAGAACTCCATTAATGGAAAATATTTTTGAATACCATTTTATCTCATATATTCTATTTTTACTATTAATTTGCCCAACTCAGAAGTATTGCGGTATTTTCGATTAAACATTTTATCGCAATAAATCCCCGACTCCATCTTCAAGTAATTTGTGTCACTATGTTTTACCTGGTTGTACCCAATTAATATAAAAACGATACTTGTACGAAAATTACAGTTATTTAATATGAATTATTTATATTTACACGTTTTCAATTTTTCATTTAAATTATAATATTATATAGGATTTGCTTTACTCGCATCGGTTCGTGCGCTTGGTATACGCGTATTTTCGTTTATTTTATTTTATTTTTTGTATTTTCGTTGTTATTATTATGATTATTATCGTTATAATATCATTACGGCGCGTCCACTTTATACTTACGTGCGATATCTCGTCTACAGACGTCGGAATTCGTATATATTTTTAATTTCGGATCGCGTCAGACAGTTATTATCTGCCACGCTGATTGCTAAATAATAATATCACATTGTCTTAAATAGCAATCGTATCTTGTGTGGCGTCTAGAAACAGTTGTCGTTACGAAGATAGTGTCCGTAATCGGCGTAATTTATTATATATGCTTTACGTGCACATGAGTAAATACGCTATTATTTCGGATAAATATTAAGTATTCGCTGATACGCGGTGTAAATTACGTCGCATAATATAATAATAATAATATTATTGTCTTGCAGGCGTCACATTGTAGGAAACGGTTAGACGACATAAAACGTACTCGACTTTCCGGTATGGGGTAACAATAATAACAATAATTTTTTTTTTACACATATTGTGCCTACCTCGTGCGTGTTTATAATAATATATGTACCGTATAGTCCGTATAGACGCGTTGTAGTTGGCACTGGCATAGCCAGGAGGGTATTTTTAGATGTTGCAACACCCCCTTGACCGTATTTAAAATAACAATATATCCAGATCTACCAGATCTATTATATACATTTATAACACAAATGGGTTAGGGTAGGCTTACCTTACACCTTCCATGTCTCTTGATCCAGACGTTTAATCTAATGATGAAATGTGTTGATACAAACCTGTATATCACTATTGTTGAATATTGATCAAAGAAATATTAATCATTACGGTTTACACAAAACCGCCTCGAGGGCACAGTTGTTGCAATTGCATCACCATTGGCTACTCGTCTGTGTGACTATAGGTGTCACCGTACTAGTGTATACAGTAGAGTACAAAACCCGTAGAAGGGATCATGATGGGGCGAGGGCCCGGACACGAATAAGGAGACTCGAAAAACGTTTTTATTTTAATGATTCGTCACAATTGAATGCAAATTTAATTTCACGAACCAAAACGTAGCCAGCACAAGTGTGACTAATATGTTTACCAACGCAATAATGTTCATGTATAGGCGGTGACTAGTGATTAGGTACCTACTGCAAATTCAAAATCGTTAATAAACAACTTGAAAGAGTTTGTTCGTGATCTGTAAATAGCATTATAAAAGTTTTAACGTATATATTTTAAAATCACAAATCTTGTAACGGTTTCATTCAAAATACTAAGTACACTAAATTATGATATGGCCTTCTACTGGTTGGTCTTCACATGAAACGTGTATTGATATTAAAAAATAAAGTGTATAAACAGACTTCATCAAATGTGTGTATAAACCACAGAGATCCCTCGAATATATTTGTCAAGATAAGGGTGCGAGTGCTAGCTATATAATTACATTTTGATCGATCAATAAGAATATACAAAAGCATTGCTTTTTCATATACATTGCATCCGATTATCCGATTAAACAAATAACATAGTAATCTGTGACAAACGTAAAACTCTTTTACCACTGCAGTAACCTGTAGGTATAGTTATTTAACATACAAAAAAAATCAATAATTATATTAACAAATATATATATATATTTATATACAAATAGGTTCCTATAGCTATAGGTATTAATACAATATATCTGGTGGCTGGTACCAGTGGTACTTGAATTTATCACTGAGCGACAGAGCGACTACAGTCGGGTTGTTTTACAACGTCGCAACTCAGTATTTGGTATTGGTTTGTAATTTATTGCAACTCCGCGCCAAACCTCAAGACCTATTTTGGTCTGAGTTCGTATAGCGGCCAAAGCTTTGTGTGAATCTTTTCGAAAAAATGTTATTGGATATTTCAGAATTGTTGACTCCGTAGTGATACCATAACTAATGTGCGTATTTACCGTAATTATAGATTAAACACTGTAATAATTTTGTTAACATTTGATCATCGTTATTGTTATGTAATTTTCAATAATTTATTAAAAATAAATACATTTTATGAACGGTACCCAGTGGTAATTGGCGCGGCAATAACATATACCAGTCCCAAATATTTAAAACACAAATATTTATTCTAAAAAAAACCGAATGTGCGATTCATCTTGCTCGACTTCATATTATAGCCGAGGATATTGCGTGTCCACCATAATATAATAATACTATTTATAATATAGTTTACTGATTTGTTTTTTGAAAACAGGTTATAATGGGCGGTGGCAAGAAATCGTTCGAAGCTAATTCACCGCCGAACCCAAAGGAAACGGTCGAAAAATCCTTGTGCGTGCGATCCGACCGCAGAGACCTGATCCGCGAGTGGATAGACGACAAGCAGTCTAACAACCTGTCGCATCAGTTCTTGGCCAACGTACACGATATAAAATCATTGGATACGGAACAAACAGAATACGTTTTGGGTGAGTAATCCACTAACAGTACTAACGGTAGACGTAAATTTGGCTTGTTAGAAAGGGGGGGCTAAAATTATAAACATATAAGAGGGGCGCAGAGAGGGCTTCGCTCCCCGCATCTCCTACATATAAATTTTAAACTTTCTTGTAACATTTATAATAAAATATGCATATAAACACTTCAAAATTATTAATTTAACGGAGTATACATAACGTTGTCATTATAAAATATTAACGTATAGCTCAATCATTTTAATTAATTTTATTACAAATTTACAATACAAAAATCTTACATGAACATTTAACGGCTTAAACTTTCAAATAACATATACCTATTGGATATCCTGTTGAGGAATTACGTTGTACATTTAATAATTATCTCTAGTAAATAACTTTAAACTTGTTGAAAAATTTTTAAATAAATGTGGGGGGCTAAGTCCCCCTGAGTCCTTCCAATTTACGCCTATGGTACTAACATAATAATATATGCTTTATACACAGTAGGTATAGATGTTCAAGAGATACTATACTATGTTATATATTATCTGACATCTCACGCCCTGGAGCTTTTCGATATTTACTCTTGGCGAGTTCCTCTTTCATCGAAACGACACTTGTCCGTCGATGTATACCGTTCTTGATCACCCGTTGTTATGTAAAAAAGTTATTATTTATCTATAGGTTTTGACTTGTCAGCTGCTAAGAGCTATCCTATATAGGACTTAAGCCAACCGCTCGATCGCAGAAATCTGATGGTACATTAAAAGCTACGTATATGTGTTATCTTCCAAAGTGACTTATGAGTTATAAACAAGGAATGAATCTTATTGACGAAATAGGGAAAATATGAAACAACGTTTTAAATTAATTATATTGACTGCATTTTGTTATTAATAAATTGCATCATATTACCCAGCTACTTGTTTATTATATTCTTTAAAAAAAATTTACTATTTTCCTTACTTTTGACCATTTTGATAGCCCTAACCTGCTCGTATTCGTCTCGTTTATTAAAATTAATACCCGGCGATAAGTATAAGTTCGATAACGGTGATTATAGTGATTATACTATACAATTATTGTACTTGTATAGTACAGTTGTACACATACTTATGAGGTATGAATTAAAACCATTAAAAAGCAAATAACTTTTCAAAAACTAAATTATTTTGAAATTTTACCAAAAATTTCTATTTCTACCAAATTGAAAAAAAAAATAGAGTTTGAATAAAAATTAAATCTTATAATATGGTTTTTTATACTTGAATACGTTACGACAGTTCCGGGTGATTTTAAATCTTATAAACGTCCATTGTACCCATATATACATCTTTATTCTATATGCAATAGTTAGATTGGCTTAATAGTTAATTAACTAAATATAGTTGCCGCTTATTAGACTAATATATTATGGTTTATGAACTAATTCACCTATTGAACTGAAGCTAGCTGATCCCAATTTAAACGTATGTAGGTAATATTTACTTACTAAAAATAAATCTTGTATCGGGCTCATTGTATAGCTCCAGTACAGTGTTTTCCAATCTATGAGTCACGACCAGCAGTGTTCGTAAACCAATAAGACAACTATCTTGATGATATTATATACATAAAACAAATTAAAATTAATATATGAAAATAATTTTGACCGTAAATTGATAAATGCTTAAATTATAGTTTATTTGATACCTTTACGTACCTATATAAAAATATCGTGAAGCCTAACTAGTATTGTAGAATGCAAGACTATAGAGTAATAATTATATGTGTAGGTCATAGATTTTACATTATTTTTAGTGATTTTTGAATTATTTAATTACGATTACCGATGAAAAATTTGTTGTATGGTCGATAAATGCGCCCAATAATGATAACTGTCGACACGCGGCATTGATCGGTTGAATGATTGAACAATAAGCAATACTACATCGAGACAACGAAAATTGTAGGTACAAATGAAAAGTTTACGATTAGACACTCGTAAATAAAAATTTTAATTTAAAAATAATCGTTATTAAACAGCATTATGTATTTATTGCTTATTATTGTATAATAAAAATGACTGTTGATAATACTTAATAAATCATCACATTTTTTTAACAGGGGTCCCGTACCTACCCAATAAACAGTAAATTTATGGGTTTCCATTACAAAAAGGTTAGGAAACACTGCTCTAAATAGATAATTAGAGTTTAGTTAATGCGGTATTTTTATTTCCACATATTTCCCGATTCTATCGATTATGTTTTGACGATTGCCTTTAATACTAATTCCTCGAATCGTCACACATCGAAAAGTACCTATTAGTTGTACTTACCTATATTAGTATTAAGTTGTTGAAAATATTTTTAGTTTATTTTTACTTTACCGAGCACCTTAAATGTCGTAATTTTTTCACTGAAAACTATGATGCAAACGAAAATTAGTGTTGAATGCAGCTAATTAGTTTCGTTTAGAAGTTGTAGCTATTTGAAGTTCGATAATTTTGATTACAAAACCTATATTCATTTATTTTTTAATTAACAGTGTCACGGTAAATATAATTAGCACTGCACACGAGTATTACGGTTTTGCACGTTTGATTCACCAATTAGTAAAAAATAATTAGTTATTAAGATAATAACTAATAAGATAAAGTTATTATTTGTAGTAACCATTTAAGATTGATTGATTGATGTTTTTTAAATAATATTCTGTTAAGATAAAATTATTATACCTGCGGATTTAGTACCTAACCTAGTCATAGCGAGCGTAGCGATCGAGTGACATAAGTTGATCTCTGGGTACAACTAAAATTTATTTTTGTTGACCTTGTGCCCTACCCGGGTGTGGTATTTGATAACAAATCTAAGGATTTTTTTGTTTAAAATATAATATTTATGTATCATCATAATTGGTATAAAATGAAATATTGATATAAAAAAAATGGAGAAAAGTGCAAAAAGGAATAGCATGATTATTGGTATCAACGTCGAGAAAAATTAACCGCACTATTCTTGGAACATCTCTTCCGGCTTTCGGTACCAACTACTGAGTTACTTATTTAAGTTAACTACGAAATTTTCAAATTTTGAATACCGTTATAACTTTATAAATAAATACATATCAAATAGACCAGTGGTTTTCCATGTTTTTTTTTTTTATCAAAGTATCATCTGTTAATTATGAATATTTTCACATAATTTTTGACCCGATAACCTTTTATATTTTTGTTTATCAAAATTTAATACTAATAATAATTACAATTGTTATTATAAAATAAGATTTCCTTCATCTATCTACCCACGGTTACTACAGATTGAGAAATACTGATAAAAACTAATTTATATACATTATTACATGTCTAGATAGTAAAATTAGCATAATGAACATATTCGCCATCATCGATATGGCGGTGACGCGGCATCCTCTTAAAATAAATATTGTTTATTTTAAATTTAATCGTAACAAATTTAATAATTTTTTTGGTTATCCATTGTAATTCTAAATAAAAACCTAATTACCCTGTATATAAGCTGTAAGTAATGAAGCAAAATATATTTTCTTCGTAAAAGTAACACGAGTAACTTGTATTAAAACTATCTACACAATTGTTGACTGTTGCAACAGAAACTAATTCAATAGTTAATCATTAACTTTTAAGTATAGGTATAGTGTCACTTGTACAAGTAGATACGTACCTAGCTATGTATACCCAAGTACATATTTTTGACAAAATAATTATTATTATTTTTACATTAAAACAATAATTTTCAATGTTTATTGTTAGATTTATTTTTAATAAACACAAGAAGATACTAATGATTGTTTGTTATTTAGGAATATTTACAAATGGAACGATGCCAATGGAATATACTAGAAACAAAAAATTTTTAGAAACACCATCATTAGAATTGATGACTGAAACAGCAATAAAAGTAATATCAAAAAATGAAAATGGATTCTTTTTGATGGTATGTATTGTTCCTAAAATAAATAAAAATGTGAAATCAAATCAATTTGCTCTAAAGAGATATAATTATAATACTGCGAATTATCCTAATAAATACTAATATACCTACTTTTGAAATTCTTAAAAGAATTGCAATATTCTTGCAACTAGTATATATTTCATATATACTTGACCTAGTGGAACTTATAGCATTAGATTTCTTTAACTGTGTACATAACAACTACATAAACAAGTTATACATACAATTAAAATTGAATGTTTAAGCAGTTGGTTTAATATAGATTATATTGTTAAGTCTATGAACGACATTAAATTAGTATAATTAATTAAGAATTAAACTATAAATGAAAGTTTATTAAATTACAAGCTTGAAAATCTAGTTTATGAATTTCAATTATTTTTTATTATAGGTAGAAGGTGGTTTAATTGATGCAGCACACCATCTAAGTATGGCTAGATTAGCTCTAGATGAAACTGTTGAATTTGATAAGACTATTAATACTTCACTAAAATTGCTAAAACAGTTGAACATGTTAGATGACACTCTAGTGATTGTGACTAGTGACCACGCTAACTCATTATCAATTAATGGATATCCAAAGCGAGGAAATAACATTCTTGATGTGGCAGGGACATCAGAATCGGACTATGTTAAGTACACTACATTAACATATTCCATTGGATACGCTAAACGTCCAGTGTACACACGTGTTGGTTCTATTGTAATCAGACAGGATCCAACAGTCTCTAGTACATCTAGTCACGATTATTCTCAACAAGTTGGTATTCCAGAAGAGACAGGAGTACATGGTGGAAGTGACGTAGCAGTATATGCCAAAGGTAAATATTTAATAAAAAATTAATTTGTCAATTTCTTATTCAATTTTGTGTTATAGGACCAATGGGACATTTGTTTCATTCTATTCACGAACAAAATTATATTGCTCATGCAATAGCATATGCAACAAAAATTGGTTTTTACAAGAGTGAACAAGTACAGAACCAATCTTATACACATTTTTCAAACATTTACCTTGTATGCACATTAATTTTGACGTTGTTATATTTTAATTAAGCTAAAATAGTATTAAGATTTCGATAATAATTTTATTGTCTTCTAAAATTCATTGTTTTATTTATTATTTTTATATCGAGGTAGATATATATTGTTTTTTTTAAATTTAGGATTTTTACATAAACAAAATAAATTTTCTATTAAAAAAAAAAAAAATGAGTATTTCTATTCAAAATTTCACAGTAAACAAACATATTGAGGATGGGGAACAAAAAGGCATAGTTTTATTCTAAAACACAAATGTGTAGTTACTTATCGCAACTATTAGTAGTAGCTTGAAATAATGGTTTAATCCTTGGATTGCATGTACTTGATTAAGTCCACAACACGGTTGGAGTAACCATATTCATTGTCGTACCTAAAAAATAAATAATTAATAAATTAGAACATGATCGGTTTTTTTCTTTAATTGAGATTCATTACCATGAGATAAGTTTGACAAATTGATCGTTCAATGAAATTCCCGCCTTAGCGTCAAAGATCGATGAGTGGGTATCACCAATGAAGTCAGAAGACACAACTTCATCTTCGGTATAACCCAAAATTCCCTTCAATGGTCCTGCTGCTGCTTCCTTGACCTTATCTTTGATATCTTGGTAGGATGCTGGTTTTGCAAGTCTAATGTATAACAAAATAAATATTAATGGTTTTTTTTTTTTTTAAATGGTAAGTTTTTATTCTAATAACAAATACATGAGCTGTAAGGAATTACATACTTATGAATAATTTTTCAATACACAAAAATATTCATCAGCTCCAGTAGTTTAATACCAATACAAATATAAAATGTATTGTTTTAAGTTAAAATTTGAAAATTAATTGCAAAAATGAAAATGGTCTAGTAAAACTAAAACAAATAATACTTTTGATAGCTTACCTTACAGTCAAGTCAACAACAGAAACATTGGCAACTGGTACTCTGAAAGCCATTCCAGTTAATTTTCCATTAAGTTCTGGGATGACTTTACTAACAGCTTTAGCTGCTCCAGTAGATGCTGGAATGATGTTTTGGGCAGCACCTCTACCATCTCTCCACAACTATGAAAATTAATTTTTTTGTTTAAATTACATACACATAATACATTATATAAAAAAAAGGCCCAATTTTTAAAAACTAACTTTTCCAGAAGGTCCATCAACAGTTTTTTGAGTGGCGGTGGTAGCGTGAACAGTAGTCATAAGACCCTCAATAATTCCAAAGTTGTCATGAATAACCTTGGCTAATGGAGCCAAGCAGTTAGTTGTGCATGAAGCATTAGATACAACTTTGAATGATGGATTGTATGCTTCCAAGTTAACGCCAACAACAAACATTGGTGCATCAGCACTTGGTGCAGAGATGATGACTTTCTTGGCACCACCTTCCAAATGAGCAGATGCTTTTTCAATGGTGGTAAACACACCAGTGGATTCTACTACGTATTCAGCACCAGCAGATCCCCATTGGATGGCTTTTGGGTCGCGTTCAGAAAACACCTTGATTTTGTTTCCTAATGATTTGAAGTATAATAATTAAAAATACAACATTTATATCAATGCATATTATAAACTGTAAAATATTTACCATTGACGATAAGAACATCTCCATCAACAGAAATTTCGCCCTTGAAACGTCCATGAGTAGAATCGTATTTGAACAAGTATACCATATATTCAATACCAATGAATGGATCGTTGATGGCTACAACTTTGGCGCCCTTTTCCAACGAAGCTCTTAAAACCAATCGGCCAATACGGCCAAATCCGTTGATACCAATGTTAGACATATTCGGTTTTTTATTTTAGTATTTGCTAAAATGAGAATAATAGTAGACAATTAATATAACAATGTTATCTATATCTATATAACTATTAATATAATCGCGCTAATCTCTGGAACTACCAGTCAGATTTGTAAAATTATTTTTGCATTTGATAGCTCAATACTTGAGAAAGTCAGATAGAATGCTAAGCAAAAATGAAGTAAACAACCTATGTAACGCAGTGGCCGGTGGGGGTCAAGGGCAGACAATGTTCACAATGTCAGTAAATGATAAAATAAATTTTAAGAAATCCTATAAAAGAGGATATATTCTATGGGTAACAAAGTTCATAAGAACACAGCTATAAAGGTTTAAAAGGAATGTTGTGCTATCTGAGTATAACGAATAAAACAATATTTAGATCACCTAAAAAGAATCATTTTATTGGGCGAAGAATTGCTGAAGGTTAATAATAAAAAAAGAAAATGACTTCCAGGTTTATAAACATTTAAATCACAAAAAACATTTATTTTATTTGGTTTGAAACTTAAAGATGTGAATTCCTAAGTCAAAAGTATCAACTTGAACCTGGGTAGATTATCTAAAAATTAAAAATATAGTAGATTAGCTTTTCACATACATAACATTCAAATCTTATTTTTTCTTAGATTAGTGTTCTGAAGATTAATTTAAAAAAAACATTTTAATGGAAACTAAAAATAGTACTATTATAGACAAGCTATAGATAGCCAAATGTTTTTAAAGCATTTTTAAATCCTAGCTCTCTGAGCTTACCAACATTTTAAACATAAAAATAATTTGTACAAAATTATTCCATAAAATTGTAAATTATGACACATTTATATAACCATTCGCTAGCTATAAAATTATAAAAAAGTTTTTTAAAAATATTGGAATTGTAGGTAGGGAAAATGCAATTGAATCAATTTTAAAATTATTTACTGGTGTAGGTTAGAAAAAGGTCATCATACTTGGCATTGTAACCAAATAAACATGTTCAACTATAGAAATATTTATAGGCTGTTATAATGATTTTTATTATGTATATAATAGCCAAAAGACTTTAACTACCTTGAATTGATTTTTAAATATAAAATAATTTCATAACAGCCCAAAATTTCTACTATTTAGTGTTTATACACAAATTGATAGATAAAAAATAATTCTATCAAGTGGCTTTTCATTAGTGAGCAAATATAAAACAAGGTTCAAGCATAGAGGTATAATAAACAACGATTAAGATTTTCAAGCGAGAAATCGGAATGTATTGATAAAATAGGTCTATATCTCATTTCAATATTGTGTATTCCAGAAATTATATGTTTAATTATCCAGCAAATAGTACATAATGGTATCAAAATGACTCTGATACGGGTCTAATATTAGGTACATATCAAATTTTTATTTTTTCAAATCTTGTACCTAATAACAATTGTCAATGTGAAACTCAGAAAAATTAAGTTAAACTAATCAAACATTATACACATTTTTTTCATTTTGATTGTATGTAGGATAATAGGTCACCCGGTGAATTAATTAAGCCCGAAATAGACACAGACGTTCGTAAGAGCAATCAAAACGTTGAAGGGCAGACTAAAAAAAGTTGTACACAATGATAATACTACTCAACTGTGGGTTAAACGGGAGACAAAGTTCATACGGAGGATAAACGGGCGTCAAACGCCAAAGTCGATTCAATGTGAAGGTCGACCAAGGTCAGAGTATTGATCAGAGTCTAGTCGGCGGATATATTATTATATAATACAAAAATTCGACGTTTTTCATTTAAAAACAAAAAAAGGTAAAAAAACGCGAACGCCTGTGGTGGACAAAAACAGTTTTTCGACGATTAAAAAGTATTGTTGCGCTGCTGCGGTCGTCGCGACCGACAATGGCGGAGGACCGCGTTCGGAAGACGAGATCCGTCGCCGACAGATGATAAACCAGAGAGACCGCATAATATTGTAAGATTATGCATTCGAAAACGAACGTAACTAACCTAACAACGACGCGAAATCGCGTACGGGACAAAGCGAATAATAAATGTATCGTCACGAACGGCGACGAACGATGAGGAAAACGACGACGGCGATCTACGGACCGCGGATAAGATGACAGAAATTATTCTTTATCAAAATCTTACCTGGAGCAAGTGGATAAGACGACAGCGGATGTGTTGTCTTGACAGGGTGTGCACCGTAAATGACTCGAATGACTGAACGACGACGGCGAGTAGGCTCGATCGGCGCCTCACGGTAGGTCGGTGTGCGGCTGCGCTGATGACGCGTCGCATTCCCGTTTGCGTCGGCCGGCGCGCATCGCGTCACGAACGCACACGGTCGACTGCGGTCGTTGTGACATCACGGACAACGGGTAACCGGCGCCGTGAGCGAGTACACCTGTGTCCGCGTTCGCTATCGACCGGCCGTTGCTGCCCCGTTGGAAGGGAACCCGGGCGAGCGGCAATCGAGAATAATATAACTATATAACCCATCAAACCGTGCGCGGCCAGTTTTAAGCCGGCACGGCGGCCATTTTGCTGACTCGACGACCGGCACCACGTCCGCACTGCCAAAGTGCCAATGTTATTATCGTAGTAATGTTGTTGTTATTATTATTATTATTATTATCACCGATGTCGATTGTCGGCAGTCCGCGCCGCGGTCAAGTACAAACGACATCAGAAATACTCAAAATGTACTCTATTCTCGGAACTGTGTACTCGATCGAATCCAAGGCGTGACGAGATTTCCAATACTCTATTAATTGTCGTCGTATATTTCGATCTGGGTTAAGGGTGCGCGCGGCGAGCCAATAATAGTCCGATTCGATATACGTATTCAACCAATTACAAGACTTGAGACTAAACAAAAGATTATAAGGACTCCAATCTACCCGAAATATGTAGAATTTTCATGTCCTTTAAGTAATGTTTTATTGCAAAATACATACAACATTGTCGATTTCATTGTTTTTCGTTTAATTTTTTGCATTTTTAACATTCATTGAACGCCCACCACATAGGCAAGGCCGTATTGGGGGCAGGGTCCAGGGGTCCGGAAATTTTTAAAAGTAGAAATATTTTAGTGATGAATATAGTTTATTGACTACACATCTTCAACGTTTATATATAAAAAAAATGTTGGACCCCCCCGAAATTGTTTTTCAGTTACGGCCTTGCACATAGACATGTAGTTATTATACTTGTTGAGGCATAGTTGCCTTAAAATACGTTTGGTGCATTACTGCGTTTAACTTACATACAGTCGTATTATGCAAACAGTTCGGTGTAGAGTGTAACATATAAGGGCCAAAGCGTTGTTCAGGCAACAACCCATTTAAGTTGGACGGGTCGATATATTAATACAGAAGACCGCAACAACGAATTACTTAATTGAAGTAAAAAGACGATATTGTTATTATAGATAAATACAGCTAGCCGGCTTAATAGTATAGGTAATTACTATTTAGCATAGACAAAGTAGTAGATTTTTCCGAAGGATGTGTTTTGCCAAGGAAAAAACCTATAGAAACTAATAAATAATAAAAAATACAATTTTAAGACAAGATGTGATGATTAATTTTACATGCTTATAACAGTAGCGTGTCATATACTTGTGTGCGATGTGTGCAAATGCCACAAGCCCTCGGCTTGCAGGGGGGCCCATTATTGCTCAACGTTCCACAAAAAAAAAAAAAAATTAAATAAATACAGTTATATACGAAAAAGTAAAAAAATTGTTTTCGATTTCAAATGGTCTCATTTTCTCAATCTGATGTCAGTATATCACTGTTATAAAATATAAATTTATGTAAGTCTATATTATTTAGAATAAAAAGATGTAGGAGGGGGCGTTTTTTAGTTTTGCACACGAGCCCGTTTTTGGGATAAACCGCCACTGGCTCATAAAGTGAATTTAAGTCATAACTCTTATAAACATTGAAATATTGTAGTAGAAAATATAATAACGTAAGAACACAGATAATGTCGAATGTCGATAATGAGTTTTACTTTAAGTTTGATAATATAGTTCGAGGATCAGATTGATAGTTGATTCTGAACGCAAATTTGCTATGCACTTATGTGTTTATTGTATAATGCGCGTGGGTCAAAGAGAAAAAACATCGTGCGAAAACAGCTGATATCTTCAAGTATTTATAGTAGTGTAAAAATTGAACAACATTTATCGGTATTTTGTTACAAATAACAATGTACTATAAAGGGTTGGTTACCAATCATTTTATTTAACTATTTGAACAACGAATTTGTTTAATAATTATTTATACACCATTGTATTAACAATAAAATTTATTGTATCATTTATATATATTATACCGCATGATTTTCGTATCCATACTGATATAAACGATATAATATATTATGTATAGCACGCTATAATTTAATATTAATCCTTTACAAAGAAAATCTTTGTATAAATCATAAATAAGTTTTTGAGAGGGAACACAATAAACTATAAATTTTTTTTTTTTAAATATGGAGATCTTCAATTTTAATTTTTGTAAAATCGTGTAACGTGTAACTACGATGGTGTGTAATGAAAACATATAGGTACCTATGTATAGTAGGTAGCTATAATACAAAAATTGAACTCGCGAAAATCTGTCTGAAAAAAAAATTCTTTATTTAGCCCAAAAACATATCTATGTTAGATAATATACAGTAAAGTTAAAACTGATGATGGAAGTATTGCAGATCATTGGGTTAGACTGTTAGACTAACATAATATTATACGTTATATGCGATTGCGTACATTTTAAAACCTATAATGCTATTAAAAATCCATAATACTGTATAGAGTAGTCTGAGTAGTTCCATTGAACGTAATAGATACCTATGTCATATGTGTAAATACAATTTGGGTATTGGGTTTTAGTTGTTAACATAATAACATGAGTTTCCAGAGAGGAGGCAAGACGGGACATTTGCCACACCTGCATGGACTTCAATAAATACAATTTTTATTTTTATTATTAATTACAATGGCGCCGAACTCAAACTTATTTGTGAAACGAAATCTAAAATTATTGTCTCAATCACTCACCCACCCAATTTACATAATAAACTCATTTAAGAGGTTTAGAAGTTAAGCGATATCGTTTCACATATTATGACACTCATATGGAAAAAAAATTGTAAAATGTTAAATAGTGTCGTCACAAAATTAGAACATAAAAAAGGCCTGTTATTTTATATAGGTATATATATATAAGGATAAAGGATATCGTAAATATTATGTCCTCTATATGTATTCAAATATATAAAAATATAGCATAAGTACAGACGGTACGATGACGCAACTTAGGAGATGAAAAAGGTCTTTAGCACCCCTTGTTTTTTTATACCTAACGATTATTATTTTAGTGAAATGCCATCAATTGATTCAACAGTTTTAGCACTCCACGTTTAGAGGAGGTCTATTTGCGCTTATGCATAAGTATCTACATTAGTTTTGGAATAAGTAATAAGTATCTAATTATTATTAAATAATTTACACTTTTAGAGCACAATAATATTATTGCATTCAGTCATTATTATTTTAAGTATAGATATTAAATATTCATTATAGGTACTCAGTAGGTAGACTTTTTCCTGATTATTTCGTTCAAACAATTTTAAACTTTCACAGTATTATTTTTCTCGTCCAAAAATTAGTTATTAATTCCGAAAACCTATTAGTGAATGAATTATACAATATTACAATTTGTAAACCTATGTAGAAGTATTGTAATTTTTTTAATTATTTCTAGGGACTACACTACTACACAACTATTTATTTGCATTGTTATTTGTCACGACTGTTGTTTAAATTGGTATATTTATATTTAAAAATAAGCACGTAAAATAGGACGTCACCTTGACACTTTGTGTTCAAACTTTAGAAATGATAGCCTGAAAACCGTACAAATTGAAGTACTGGCGTTTGCCGTTTGACCGAACATAAAATATTCATTATAGGTCTATGATACCAATACCTATGTTATTATGTCAAGTAGGTACCAAGGTGGCAAGGTACAGGCATATACCGACATTTACATTCATCAATCATAAAGTGAAACGAATGTGACGGTTTGAGTCCACTACCTGAAATCACTCACGTTTTTACAATCGGAATATATGATAAAGATGTTTCTTAAAGTAAAAAACTAATAACGTTAGATTATTACAATTAATATTATTTATAAGCTACCGCACTTGATGTGCAATTTGCATGAACACAATCTACTATATTATAACACCTACATCATATTAATATCTATATCTGTATAATTAATATAATTGCATATAGAAAGTACCTCTATCATTAAAATAAAACCATAAAACGTTGATGCATTACACATTATAGAGACCTATAATTTAATTACGAGTACCTACTTATTATATTATTTATCTGTTTATGAGAACAGTGTGGCGTAATTATTGACAATTGGCATAGGTATCCTTTGTCCCCTCTTCTTTTATAACGAATACAATTTTTTATGATGGCAAATCGATAAGTGTAGGTACGTATAATGTATAAATAAAACCAAAATTTAAATATCGGTAGTTAGATACCTACCTATCTATTACTGTACTAACAATATTAGAAATAATAGAAATAAATTACAGTTTTTAGAAATTATTATTTTTTTTTTTTTGATTTTAAATTATTTTTTATTGCTGCATCTTCTATTTGTTATTTTTTATTTGGTACCTGTTATATAGGTACATATTTTAATATTTAAGATATGTCCTTCAAATGTAGAGTTGATATTAAGTACTTATTTTTTAAGTAATAAGTGATTACAAATCAATTTAACAAATACAAAGATATGAGATCAAAGATTATGTAAATTGTCAAGTATGCCGTAATATACTATATAATAATATTAATAATTATTTTTAGTAAAAATAATTTTATAAAATAATAATATAATATAATAATTTTAATTTAATGCAATATTGAATAATTAATTCTTTTAAATATAAAAATTATTTGTAAATTAAAATTGATTTTTATTTTCCTAGTTATTAACTCATGAACTGTGAGCTATCAAAAATATTTTGTGACCTATAGGCAGGGAAATATTGGTCAAATACTTTAATTTATAAAACATAACTATAACTATAATACAGTTATATGTAAACACTGTAAAAATATATTATATAATGATACTTTTCATTTGAGTATGAAATAATATTATGATAAATGGGCATTATGATTTGATTGATTTTACAATTTTATACCTTATAAACATTATTTAAGTTCAACATGTGAAATAATTTTTATTAATCAAAAAATATATAAGAATATACTTATAAAATCAAGGGACTCACTGGATAAGGACTATTCAGAGAGCAACAATAATAACAATCATTTAAAAATAATTCATAGTTATTGTGATCTTACTATGTTATAACATAATTTAATGTATAGTTTTTAATCTGGACAACTTTTCCATAGAAAAAATTATTTATAAAATACTAAAACACATAAATCAATAATCAAACTATACAAGAAGAAAAGTAATAACCAACATTAACTTTTACTTAATTGGAAAAAAAAAATAAAACTCGCACAATCTTAACTATAATAAATTAATAAATGACAGTTGTATATTTTGCCATAATAATATGTGTTCACAAAATTTAAAGGCACTTATTAAATATTAAATTCGTAAATGTAGATATTTATTGATACCTACTAGAGGGGGAGGGGGATATAACAAATATTTTATTTATATAAAAACAAAATTTAAATGGTATGGTTAACAAAAGTTGAAATATATATCAAATAATCTAACACTTATTGTTTCCATATGGTAGTACACTGAATAATTAACAAGACTAAATTAATTTGTAAGACATAACTAGAATGTAAAACATGGGTAATTTAAAACCATAGAGTAAAATTAATGACGCGGACAAACAATGATCATTGGTTTTTTATAAAATTAGAAATTCACATCCCATCCTGAATTATCATCTGGTGGTGGGCTGTCTGCGTCAGGCGGATAATTGTCAAAATTGCTTGTGTCTATAGCACTACGCACTTTGGGCAAGATAGGAGGAGTGAGGGTTCGATTACGTAGTCCTTCCCAATTGAAACCATCAAACCACCTAGAACACAATCAATATTTAGTTAGGATTTCACTACATAATGTATACAAAAAAAAATGTATCTTCTTACTTATGTTTTTGTACTTCGGTTAATCGTTCAGCTGGATTATCTCTGAAACAGAAAATTGTCAAAACAAGTTAATTTATTTTGAATTTCAAACCATTAATTAAAATAAACACATGTTTGATTGATTGGGTTAGCCTTAACAAAGTCTTAATTATTTTTTAAACGAATCCTTTATGCCACATAAAATACAACTAGATGGAAATCAGAAATTGTTTTTTCTTGTGCATTTCCACTATAAAACCAGTACGAGCTCTTTCAGTTGAGACTCGTCACATGCAGTTGAAATACTTCGGTTGGCTGATTTAAGGCCATCAAAACACTTTGGTAAGCTGTATTTGCTTATTTTGTGAGGAAATTTGGAAAGGCCAATCTTGCATAAGCAAGCAAGTTGAATTTTTTGGGACACAGAATAAAGGTGTATGTAGATTTCAGAAAAGATAAATTTAAGTTACTAATTAGTAATTAATTTACTCATCATTATTTAAATTATTAATTTAATTTCAAAAAAGGAAACTTTATAACTGTCATAAAAAATTCAATTATAGTTTAATTTGAATATTCTGGTGTTAAATTTTAGGAAATAATATTACTCATATACAATGAAAACTGGCAACTGCTTATTTTGTATGTGTACCGTATATATTATTACTATAACTGTCAAAACTTATTCTTCATTGTTATAATTTCGGACATACATTTATTATGAGCGTATAAAAATTATGGTAAAAAAAAATTAAAAAAATTAAAGGGTAGGTTTGGCCACTAAACAAAATATTTTATAAAATATTCCATATAATATATAATAAAATATTTTCTTTTTATACATAAATTCTAATACAGAAGATTACTGTTTGAACTGTTTGAATTTTGTGAAAAATTAACAAAAATAAAAAGGTTTTTTTCAGTGTGTTATAAAAAAAAAAAAACATTTGTTCAAAGTAACACCACTTTCTGGAAGTATGTAATATGATGATATTTTAAATAGAACAATATTTTCTTTTAAGAAAATTAAATAAATAAGTATCCCATTTAATCAAAGAAATGTGTGCAATAAATGCATACCAATAATTAATAAATCTATTACTATGTAGAGAATACAATTAAAAACTTATTTTCTGCTCTTATTAATTAAAAATTATGACAATCAGCGCATACCTGCATAATTTCTTGATTAAAACTCTAGCATTTCTCGTTATATTCCTTGGAAATTCTATTGCATCTATGCCTTTTAGAATTATATTATAAGTTTTCATTGGATCTGCTCCAGTGAATGGTGGCGTACCTATGAAAAAAAAAAAAAATTCAAATAAATATATACGCGTAATAGGTGACAAAGAGTATACAGTTTTAAAATTGTATAGTTGATTATTAAATATTGATTTTTGTTGACTAAATGTGATAAAATACAATTAAATTTAATAATTTTAATACAAATTAATAAGCGAATATATAATTTATTATTTTTAAATAATATAAATTGAATACATATTTGTATCATTCTTTTTGAATATTTTCAAAATTATTAGTTTTAAACAAATTTTATATTGAGAGAATGTTGTATTGACATGTTATGTCTTATACATACATAACATAGTAAATCTATGTACCGGATTCATACTACAATTTGTTCATAGTTAATATTAGATTTAGAATTTACATATTATCAAATTATTAGAAGATAATATAAAACAGTGCTCTAGCAAAGTATTTTTTATAAACGTTCCAAATTAATTATATGAATTTTAAATTGATTAAGTATTTATAACTTATTATAAAATAAAAATATGAATAAAAACTCTTCGATCAAGCAGTTTAAATTCTTCTCACCAAATTTGATAATATTTACATTTTTTTCAATTGATTTAACTATAAATAGTGTAAATAAACTGTAGTAAGAATGTGGCGCATAGATGTTATATTGTCTTTGTCTTACACATCTTCTTAAGAAATAAAAATAATCATCATTTATCTCAATAATATTTTATTATCGAAAAAAATTAAAATACATACCGGTAAGTAGTTCAAACATAAGCACTCCTAAGGACCAGTAATCAGCACTTATATCATGACCTCTGTTGAGAATCACTTCAGGAGCAACATATTCAGGTGTTCCACAGAATGTCCAGGTTTTTCTTCCATTCTGAAAAAATATTTAAAAAAATATTTAGTATTGATTTCAAAAATATTGCATTGTTTAATTTATACTAACATGTAGTTTTTTAGCAAATCCAAAATCGACTAATTTCACATAACCAGTGATATCCAAAAGTAGATTTTCAGGTTTCAGATCTCTGTAGATTATGTTGCGAGAATGTAAGTAGTCAAATGCTTCAACGACACATCCTGTATAGAAACGTGTGGTAGAATCATCAAAATGTCCTTTGTCTCTGTAATTATAGTTATATTAAGTTAAGTAAATAAAGTGATGACCAAAATTAAGTAAACATACAATTTTAACAATCCTAAGACAGAAAAATATCATACAAGTTTCAATATTTTTATTAATCAAAAAATATTATTTATATGATTGTATACTAATAGAGGTAACAATATAATTTATTACTTAATGCTTGGTAAGTAAATGTAATTTAATTTAGTGTCAGAACAATAACAATTTTAATTTTCAGATATTAAATTTGGGTATATGAAACAATTTACTAAGTACCTCAGTATAGTCCATAATTCTCCACCAAGACAAGATTCCATGAGCATATACAAATATTTTTGGTCTTTGAACGTCTTGAACAGCTTAACAATGAATTCACAGTTGGCTTCACCCATGATCTCTTTTTCTGACATAATGTGCTGTTGTTGTCTCGTCTCGACAATCTATAAATTTACATACCATTTATATCATAAATACTGCAGTTCATCAATTGATAAATCAAGAAATGATGTGTGTGAATATATAAATATTGCACTGCTCACTTGACTCTTTTTCATTTGTTTTAGGGCAAACGATCTGGATGTATCGCTGTTTACTTGGACAAGTTCTACGCGACCGAAACCGCCCACACCCAAAGTGGCCAAGACTTGTAGGTCTGAAAGTTTTAGGTTCTGGAACTCCTTGTTTGTAGAGCTATTAACATTACACAATATAAGATTATAAAGATACAAAAATTGCATTTACATGGTAGCACTATCTACAAATATGTATAACTTATTATAATATTATATATTATGTGTGAAAAATTAAATCGTACAGATTTTGTTAAACTATTAAATATAACGAAGAAATATATGTCATGCAACATGCATAATAATATTCTATAGTGTTTTTCAGGTACGTTATACTCGCACTCGATGTACTTTCACGACAAAATGTGAAGAAAATACCAACTACACGTAATCATATTTTACTATTGAGCTTACCGAGAGCCTAGGACAAGTGCATGTAAGTGAAAATGACGAACATTAGGTAAATGCATGTATTAAATATTTAAAAATAATTGGTAGGTTCAATGTATTTTGGAAGACATTATCCTAACCATCGTTAATAATAATAATTAATAACATAATGTTTCAATGACTTGTACCTATATATATATATAATAATAATAATGTATAAATGTCTTTTTACAATACAACAATTATTATCGATATCCATATGATCATATAATAATATAATGTATTCGTATTGTTCGTAAGCCGAAAAACAATAACCTAGAATCTAGATACGATGATGAGGTGGCGGAGCGATAGTCAAAATATAATAATATGATTATGATAACCGTTATTACCTCATTCGTTCCGAGACATCGTCGTCTTTGTATCTGGTGCGTATCTCGTCTAGTCCGGCAATCAGTTGGTTGAACGTCTCCCGGTCTATGACCAAACATGACACGCCATCGGGGTCGCACGCGATTATGTTCGCAGTACGCAAGTCATCGCTGCAAAAATATTGTTCGATAAATATCATCATCGTCGTTGTCAACAAGTTAACTACAACGTTATAATATGTAATATACGACGACATATCCGCCGCCGCCATGTCAATTAAAGAGGTGTTCTCTTATTATACGCCGGTTAGCGGTGGCGTGTCTAGGTATATGCATAACGGTACGTACCCTTGTAACGCTTTTTCGCCGAAAAAGTCACCCTTCTGCAAGGTCCTGATGTACTTGTCTTCTGCATTGTTCGATTGTTTTATGGTGACTTTAACCTATTTTAGGGAGATAAAATATACGGGTTATTAATAATCGGTATAATACATTAATATTATAATAATATCGTGACAAAAAGTCAACCGAGGCCCGAGGGGATGCGATAATGATGTATCATGTATAGTAATTGTATATTGTAACAATAAATATGTATACATATACGTGCGGTCGAGAGGTGCAGAATACGCGTATACCTACTTAGACCACTTAATGTTTCATAAATTGTCAAGTATATGGGACGGGCGTGTGAAAATAATTTATCGAGAAAAAGAACGATACTTTTACTATTTTTACTTATAGGGCGATCATACTTGTTGATGGGAATTATTATTTTTTCTTTCGTTCATTATATATCTACCTGAAATTAGTTTGATTAGTATTTAGTATTTACTATGAAATACAATTCCAACAATCAAAATATACTAAAACAAAAAGGTTACAAACTGTAGGTGACACTAGATTGTGGCCTAAAGATAATATGTTTTCTTATATAGAATATTTAGAACACTAAATCATTCACAGATTGCTTTATATGTTGACGTTTTGATTTCAATGTATATCATTGAGTATTGTCTCCAGTACATAGTTGAAAATGTATTAGGTATGAATATTTAAAAAGCATATTATTTAATGGTTTAAAATACAATAAAACAATTAAAGTTATTAAATAGAGATAAAGTGGTATATAGATTATTTTATTTAGACGGTATGCGTTAAATTAAATAATAAAAACCAAGTAGAAAATAACAATGTTGAATTTAATATTAAAAACATATTACCGAATATAATATAAAGTTAAAAAAAAAGTAAAATCAATTTAACAATATAAGGGAAGGTGAGTCAATAATTGAACCATATAACAAATTTGTAATTTTAATTTAAAATATTGTAATGAACGGTATTGTAAACAGCATGGTATCAGATTTATGTAATACCTATTTCAATACTATCGACTTTATGCTGTCCACACTGCTTATGAAGTATAATTTGTATAAAATAGTAATGAATATGTATAACAGTATAACACTTTAAAATAAGTATACAATATTTTAATAGAATCAAGTAAGATAATTTTCCTCAAAGGTTAGTCAAAGGTGGTGGTAATTGGATTAGGAATGAACTTACTATTGGTACCATTGCACGAACAAATATATTTTATTATCATATCCTACATTGTTTTTGGAAAGACGAGTCAACTATATTATTACATACCTTTCCTTTGTTGATTATGAAGAACGTGTCTCCCCGGGCACCTTGTCTGATTATGTAGTCTCCGGCATTGTAGAACGTCTAAAAAATGTTAATAAAAAATAATAAAATGTGTATATAGTATAATATGATAATTTATTTTACCTCTTCCAAAACGTCCGAAATCTTTATAAGCGTTTCTTCGGGCAAGTCTTTGAATATTGGAACACTGAAAACACAGTATTAAGATAAATCCAATCGTTTACTATTACTTGGCAAGAGGGGAAATCTAAAATCTTACCTCTTGAGGAAATCGGTATATTCCGTTTGTCTTATAAGTCCAGTCCTCATCATAATTGTCTGGAAGCATTGTCGTTCGATCGCCCATAGCTTACAGTCCGTAGCAGCTGGGAAAAGAAAAATTGATGAATTAATTATGTACGGTAATTTGCAACATTTATATATATACATAGAATATAATTCTAAAGGTAATTTATTTTTTATAATATTTTTGTTGAAAAAGGTTTTACACAACGTGAGGAAGAAGATAAATGCTGTTTCGTTATCTGCAGTTATTAATAACCAATAAAAAAATGCACAAACACAAAACGTCACCGTGACCAGAGGTCTGTACAACTGATGAAAAACACGAGTCCACATTACTGCGAAAGCGAAGTCCGTACTGGACTCGTGTTTGTCATTCATCTAATATATTATTGAATGAAATGGCCAGTGATCAAAACAAACATAACGAAAACAATTAGCTAGGCGTTTAATTATGCCAATTGAAATGATTTAGCAATGTATTGCTGCGATGATGCATTATAATGTGATCATGGGCTGACGTGAATAAATTGCACTTGGTAAAATATTTTTGATTAAAGTAGAATAATATAATTAAATATCTTTTAAAATAATAATGCTAATTTATAAAAATTTGGTTTTAAACTAATATATTGTAAAGTTATAAAAATCTTTATTTATTAATAAACATGAAGTACAAATGCAAAATAGAAAATAATAATTAGTTATGACTTATTCCTAATTTCTATTAAAGCTATTAATATGCGTACAAATTGGTCAATTTTTTTTTTTAAGAAAGTGAAAATATAGTATTGTTACTTATTGCATAAATATTACTAACAATACATTATTATAGTTAAGTATAAATATTTTGAGAATACATCTCAACAATGTTATTTTAATACAACTATTATTTTATTTAATACTGGCATGTATTTAAAGTATATGATAGATACCTAGTAAGTAAATATACGAGTTTTCAGTAGCATTATCTATTTGTATTTGTAGTAAATTAAAATAATAATAGCGATTGTCACTTAAAAATCGAAAGTTGATGTTTCCGTCTTTAACTTTTTAAATAAGGGACTATTTTAAAAAATACACTCTAATATACGAAGTGTGGTCTAAATTAATTTTAAAAAATTCAAAAATATTCATTTGCAACTGAAAAGAATGTCTATTATACACATATAGAACACTCTGTATACAAACAGCAATACAAGTGTAGTTGAATGGTTTGATTCTATTACATAAGTGGTGGGGCTTGCTCCGAACCTACTCGAGAATCAGTTAAATTAAAAGAGTATTCGAATAGAGTGATGGTAAAAACTTGTTGAGAATCAGGGATTTTTAAACGACAATCGTGAAATTGTCTTAATTAAAAATTAAAATATATTGGTTTTTTCCCTCTATTCTATTATAATAAATTATCTCCTTAAAATTAAGAAGTATTGGTAACTTAAAAAGCTGACCCATCATTACCAATCACAATACTTTTGTAGTAAATAGGTTGTTCGTGTGATTTTATAATTGTTTTTAATGCAAAAATAATAAAATAAGTATACTATACCTTTAATAGTGGCAGTACGCTTGCAGTTGTATAAAATAGCCAACTCTCCGAACACTTTTCCAGAAGTCATAGTACTAAGATATTTGTTTTCTCTGCTCACCTCCACTCGTCCCTCTAAAAATATGATATACATTAGTAAATACATTAGTTTACCTATAAAAATATTAGAAATTGGCACTTATAATATATATAGGTATATAATCAACGTGAGAAATAAAGTAACATATATTATTTGGCGTACAATTTGGGCATGAAAACAAAGTTTTATCTGTACAATGTTATTTTCTAGTGTACCTATAATTATCGTCGTTATTAGTTTAAGTCCCCATTATTATGTATACATAGTTTGTGTGACTGGGTAAATACATAATGTAAAATTTGACCGTCAAATAAAAGGAAAAAATATTGAAATTTAGTACTTGAGATGACAAATTATTACGTATATATGTAATTATTTTTTTTTTAGCATTGGTCATAGTTACTAAGTACTCATGTATACTCCAGATACAACGTTATATTATATTATAACGTCACGGCCTTCTCCTCGAAGGTATAATAATAATAATGGTAATACAAGTGATACGTACAACACTTAACGTATAGAAAATATTAAAAACGTTTCAAGTGATGGAGTAAAAGCACTGAAAAAACTACACGCCTGACCTTATTTTTACGTACGGCTGACACACAACGTGACGGAGACGATATCTGAACCCGCAGAGTGCGTATAAAACATATTATATTATATATTGTATACGTAACAGGTGCAATTTGTTGTTGTTTCGAATTGTGTAAAATGGAGCGCGTGATGCGGTCAGCTTCACACACTGCACACACGAACCCGGGCCGGTCGTGGCCTCGTTGCGAAACTACGTCGTCTCCTCTTCATAATATATAGAACATACTCGTAGTTTGAATCGCCAAATTATAATTATTGCAGAAGAGACTATACGGTGATGATTACAGTGTCCTCTTCAGTATATGTGTACATAAGTATATACTCATGAGTTATGGTTTGTTGCTGTAGCTATTGTAGAAGAAACTCTCGTCGCCTATATAGAGCGGCCCAGAAAATCGACAGACCTGCACACTAAATACGGTGTTGCATGAAAAGTATTATGTTCATACAGTGGTATTTCAAACAAACTAAGCTACTGCTGGGACCGTTTATGGTAGCGATATCCTGTAGGGATATCGCACATTTTTCAGAAGAAGTGCGGGGGGGGGGGCTAAAATCTTCGAAGAATTCAACGCGAACCATGGTTACTGACTAACTAGAATACTACTTATAAATAGGCATAGATAAGTATACAGGAAGAATAGGTTGATTAGTCTCACTATTATATCTGATATCCCCGATAATTATAAACGCTCGCATAGAAATATTACTATTATACTTATATATTCGAATCGAAGAAATAAATTTGCACGTTTTGCGTGTTTAATCGATGCGGTTCGCGCGAGACGTAATTTAGAAGGTATCTATAGTCAATACAATTTAAGTATATAATATAATATTATATTATATATAATATAATATTGTTGTCAAGTCTAGAAGTAGGTATATAAATGGGTGTTATACGTGTTTGTTATTACTTATTACTTTTAGGTAATATCGGTATGTATACAGAGTCTTGTGAATAAATAAAAATCATACGCGCAGTGTGCCTCCATATTGTGAGCATGTCGCAGCATATTTAAAATAATATATCATTTAACAGTCAAAATTCTTTCCCGTCGACATATTAAACGCGTATAATGAGTAATATATTAATATTGTGCACTGCACATAAACGCAACGACGGCTTTTTGTAATACGTGTACACAAAGCACAGTTTATTGGACGTGGGCTACTTGGATTAATTGAAACGGGATAGATTTCAATATAAATTGCAGCAGTATAACATTATATGGACGATCGACCCGAGTATACTGGTTTGTCGTCGCTGGACAAAACGAACTTTTGTGTGTGTGTAATGTATATATATTATAATTCATAGCCAATTACATAGCAATTACATCATAATATGCACCTCTCTATGGTAATGGCTTAGCTGCAGCAGCCAAAGCATCATCATTAGTTAACGCCTTCAATCAATGAGTTTAAGGTTGTCGAGCCCCGCACCAATAATAATAATAATAATAATAATATGGTACTCCAATAGTAAATAATTTTTTCACGTTTATGATATTCTGGGCGATTTGGAGAACGTGGTACATAAAATATAAAAATATAAAATGTATGACCTTTTGGCGTTTTATTACGCCGGTTACGCTGCTAGGCCGCGTTCTTATATATATTTTTAAATATTATATTATTCACTTGTCCGTTGCGTAAAACCTAGACCAGGAACATGCAGGATAAGAGTTTACGTCATACAGTGTAAGTATATTGTATTGTGAGAGTACGTAACATATAAGGACAATCATTGCTGCAGCTATAGTTGTGACCCAAAGTAAACTATGAAAAAAAACTTGGTATTTACTCCAATGCACGGAAAACAAGGAATCATAATTATGTTTTTAATAAAAACATAATAATATAAACTGTTGTGGATGAAACAACGCTTACGTTTGCAATAGGTTTTCAGAATTCGAAGTCATAAATAAAATTTTTAAATAATTTTATTTATAAAAATGAGTTCTATTGTAAATTTGTAACTACTACCTCGTGCTATAATACAAACAAAATTCGATTAAGTACGATTTAATCATGGTTAACTAAATAATGTATCGATGCGGTTGCTATAGAGACAACCAAGATAGTAAAGTAAATAAGATAGTAAATTGGCATAATATATTATATATTTTTATTTTATGTATTTATAGGTACAGTCTATGTATTACGGAAGCGTAGGAGTGCCACCCAAATTATTGAAAATGTTTTTCAATATTTGTTATAACGGATGTAATTTCTATTATTACAAAATACTTATTTGTTATAACGGATATATTTTCTGTTATTAAAAACAATATATTTGTTATAATGGATATATATTCAACTTAGTTTAAGTATAATTATTTTTCTATATTTGATATAACAATTATAATTTCTGAAATTACAAATAATTTATTCGTTATAACGGATATATTTTCAACTAAATTCAACTTAGTCGTGTTTATATAATAGTTTATAAATTCATGATAGGTCAGCATACATTCCTATTACAATGGACATCAATGATATAATATCGAGGTATTTTAGACTTTTAGTTATATATTTTGCTCTCTCATTGGTCATTGAGCTACCCGAACGCCACAAACTAAAATAGTATAACTTCACGGGTCTTCTTCGTCGTTCACCGAGACTGTTGATTCACCAAAACACCAGAACTTTATGACTTCCCTATTGATAGTATCTACGCACCAGTGGCTCAATTAGGGAGGGCGTCTTGGTCCCTCTATTTTTTTATAAGTGTCCTTATTTCTAATTTAGCCCCCCTCAAAAAAAAAAAAAAAAAAATAATATCCCTTATTAATTATTATTGATTTTAGACAGGTATAAGCCTCTATGGGTCATTTAAGTTAAATTTTGTCATGATATATTTATATTTATATACAGTAATCTACAAATTCCTCGTTATCCGCGGGCAGCAAAGTTGCGCGGTTATCAAAACCGTGGATAATGAGACCATATCATTCAATTAGTTGGTTTGCCAAAGAAAAAGCCTCATTGATAGATCTATTTGTGCATACAGTACATATAAACATGGTTGTATAGTTATATCTATTAACTTATAATATGTAGCATATTTTTGTTAATGTTTTATTACTTTTATTAAATTAATTGATACTTTGTACTAAATTGTATATTTCAATTATGGCATACAATTTAATCCATACTCCATGATAACAGCTGTCAAAATGTCAACTGATTATGTTATCATTTACTAGTTACTACGGTTTATCTTAAATCGTTACTAATAACTACACCAGCAACCACAGTGAATCAGACAGTATAGCCGTCAGCCGATGTTTCGGTTATAACCTCGAACCATGGACTAAGATCTAAATATAATATCCGTCCCGTCTCGTGGCTTGTGCTGAACTTATTACTACATCTTTTTTCTATGAGTCAGTGTGAACAAGCTAGTGGACTTCTTGACGTTGCGTAGCGTCGAACAAAACGTCATTAAACAAATAATAAATGAAAATGTAAGTAAACAATTGTTGAGTATAACTGGTATCTGATACTTCTAATTTCCAATGTATTTTTAGATTGATGAAAATGTAATATGTTTGATGAATGATCAAGATCTTGAGAAATTTACATCATTATTTCCCAAGTATGGAGATAGATTAGCAGTATTGGATTTTTGTAATTAAAATAAAGTTGCTAATGGTAGAAAGATTTCACTATTAGAAACTTTAAACAGAAAAGTGAAAAATAATTTTGAATCAAAAAAAAGATTCGAAATCATTTATTTTATACTTCGTAGAGAGACAAATATTAAGTTATGTTTTAATGTGTTTTGCACATATTTTCTATTAATTAATTGTTATAGTAAGACCAATTTGATGTCAGGCAAAATGAATGCCTATAAAAAAGAAAGGACAATAGAAATGGGTGGCTAAATTATGATTTTGGACAAGCAAAATTTGTGCAAGTAAGTTAGTGTTTTAAGTTGTGAAGTGAATTGACATACTGGAATATCTGGAGAGATGTATGGACAATGGACATGTTTGAAATTAAATTTATTTAAAACTAAATAATTGTATTTTGTAATTTGTGATAACATTTGCTATTGGTCTATTGATATTCAATTGTATCATATATAGTTAGATACATAACTTTGTTGATTTGTTTCTATTGATTTTTTTTCAATAGATGTACAAACTTTTATCTCGTTATTTTCTAGTAGTATATAATATAACTATTTATAAACAATTCCTGGTTCATAAAAATATCTGACGTTACTATGAATGCTACAGTTATTGTTAAATGATATTAACAGTTTGCCAGTTATTGTATACTATTTTAGCGAATTAATGTATTAAGTATCTCAAAATAATAAACATTAAATAATTATAATTATTTTTAGTTAAAAATACTTTTAAACATTTTATTTTGCAGATATAGTTGTAACATCTTGCTCTGCTGCTAATATAGACATAGGTAGGTAGCTTATTACAATATTAAATTCTCATTTAAATTCATAATAAGTTTTTTTTTAGATTTAGAAACTATGTTTAGATCTTCACATACAGATTTTACTAGATTGAATGTTGATCATAATATTTTGAATGAAAATGTGGCCAGTGACATTAATCAGCTTAATGTAACAAACTTAATTTTACACCGAACTAATATTTTTACTGAATTAGTAAATATATTTAAAAAACAAGACATAGATATGTCACATTATTGTTGAACTTATTGGGCCAAATGGAATTCCAGAATGTGCAATTGATTCATATTGTGCAATATGCGTATTATACTTCTACCACAACCCGCACACCAGGGTCGATGACTATTTTATACAGATTTGTTTAGCCACGTGCTTTCATATAAAATGACAAACGACAGTTTATTTCACCATTGCATATGTAATAATACTAATAATTACTATAAATAAAAAATATCTTACTCAACACTAAATGAAGATGCGAGTGTGATTTAATAACCTTTTTTCATCACCATTAATTTAAAAAATGCGGATAGCGATTATTATAATTTATGGTATTTGATTGGTTTACGTTCAAACCATCTTTAAAGCATTTAGACAATTTGAAATTTAATTATCGATTTCCGCAATTTACATAATTTCATGATCAAATGTAGGTATTTTCAAGTTTATAATATGCAAGAACGGGTGCATAAAATAATCTGGGCAAGTAATGTTTATTAAAATATAAGTTTGGGGTACTCAGCTATGTTTATAAAGTCATGTATATGTATTATGCGAAATACTACGAGTAACGAGTATGTCTTATATACTTGTACATACTTTTCAACAAGAACGAGCGTAGATTAACTCGAATTCGGGAATACTTAACATTGGCGTTATTATACGAACCGATAACGGAGTGAAAGCAACCGCAGCTACACATTTCAGTTGTTAATAATAATAAAATAATGCTATGCGCCCTTGTAACGAGTTGTTTTCCACGGGGCACTATGCGTGTACGATATCTGTGCGGCGGCTGAGCTCGGCGCACTGCCGCTGCACGACCGAGAGATACACACACAACCAACATTATACAGTATATTAAACTGGCACGCGAACACAATCATGTAATATTGCCACATAACGAATAAACAAATTGAATAATGAAGTCATAATAATAATTTATAATATAAAATAATTGAACCGTATTTCAAATCAGTTGTACGTTCTCTATCCGTCCCACAGTGTTTTAATAATATATTACGACGTAGCTACTTAATATTATTGTTACCATTATTACACCATAGCTCGCGCGCGCGTGTGAAAAAATAATAAAACTTTTTGTTTTATTTTTTTTTTAATAATATTAATGTCTTCGTTTATCTCCTCGCCCTTCTCAACTAGATTACTCTATACAACCACACTGCTGCCGTGGTCTGTCCGGGTTTTCTAAACAAACACCAAAGCCACGGCGGTCGAATCATTTCTTTTTTTTTTTTACACGATAAATATGTAATATAATGAAGTGGTGAGAAATATAATCACATGGTCGTGTGTATTCTATATAATAGCGTACACTATACACAGTAAGCTCGCCGGGCGGCGTACCACTGAAAATAAAAACTCTGTCGAAATCCTGCTCAACACTATTAAATAATAAAACATATATTATTACATTACATATAATATTATAATATGTAATGCGTACACAAAACAACGGTGCCAATCCCACGTGAGATTTGCGTTCATTAGCAACTTTATATACAGCTACGGCCGGTAGGTATGTTACAGCAACCGTACAACACGCAAGCGCCGTTATTATTTTCAATACCATGATTGTTATTGTTAAATATTATCATATTATTGTTTTGTTCAATGTTCCTTTTTTTTTTATATATATATTGCAAAACGATGCAACAGCAGATTGCTATGCGACAGCGCTATAGCCCCACCGAACGGGATCGTCAACGCTCGAATTGTATAACGACACAAACAATTCAAAGGTTGGTATAAATAATAGTAAGTATCAATAAGGCGATAGAAGAAAGGCCATCAACGACAAGGAGGTTTTTAATACTTAAAAAACGCGTATTTTGATAAACTATTAGTTACATACATGGGCGGTATATGATCTTTGTGGCTTTGCATTTATACATACGTCACTTATTGGTTATTACTTATTATATTGCATTGCATAATGTACGATACCATATTGTGGTAAAAATAGAGTTAATGTTAGTATTCAGTTATAAATTATTAATAGAGCAAAACCGAACACGAAATTGAAAACTACTAGCCTGCGTAATAAATTTTAATGTAAATACTAAATATCACACTGTGTTAACAAGCAGTCACAGTGCCAACGATTAAACATGTCGCATATTGCGTTATTCATTAATAAAAAAAATTAAAAAAACACGCCTGATGACAAATCCGTATTACGGTAGTAGCACGTTTCACAAAATTAGTCATTGTAATTTAAGGTGAATTAAAGCACAGGCGTGACCATTTCGATTTTCCTCAAGAGAGTCGGTATAGGTCCTTGACGACGACTTGAACAAGCACGGCGCTAGAATAATTTTTTCGAAGGAGGGCAGAGTGGGGCAAATATTTTTTTACATGGGCTAAGGTTTTTTCAACAATCAATGAAATAAATAAAATATAAATATTTTCGTATCATTTAACTTGACATAATATAGCTATTAGCTATATAGTACAAACTTTTGAATAGTTAAAAATGTTTTACCAAATATTTTTTATGTATCTTATGTAAGAAAATTTTTAATCACAGTCCTTCAACAATTATATTAATAATGATGTAGAAAAATGATAATTTCTTTATTACATACATTTGTGAATGAATTTATGTTAGTAAATAGTAGGTTAATCCATAATAAAAAGACCAAAGATGTTATTTGTTCAAATTTCATCAATATTCAATTATTACAATTTATAAAAAATTTAATTAAAAATTAATAAAATAAAAATTTAACTTTATTATATCATACATATTTTTCAGTAGAAAGGCTGGCGAGGGGGTTGAACTGTTTTCTGGGGGGGGGGGCTAGTGCCCCCTCTTGGCGCCGTGCTTGGACTTGAACAGTCTCCATGGACCTATATCAGCTCTCATAGCAGATAAAAGAAATCTCGAAACCATCACAAACTTTTCAAATAATTTAGGTCTTCTGTCTACTTTTCGATCAAGAAAAGAGAGAAGTACCAATTAGTGATAAGGTGATTGAAACAAACAAAATACGGCGTAATAATCAAGTGATGAGTTATAAATTAATAGATGATTACCTTCCTGTTGATTACAATTTAAGCCGCTAAACGACATAGCTATTTTATTTGTTTTACACAAAATTCACGATAGTACACGAAACTAAAAATTAAAATATCCAATATGAAAGTATTCTCCAAGTGATCGATTACATTTGAAATAAGTTTCAAATTAATTACAACTATTGTCAATTGGGAAGCTGCTGGTTGTTATAGTTCTGCGACATCAGAAGAACATTATTGTTAGTTATCCTTTTCTCGTGTACCTACTTACACCATCTCTATATATTACCTCGTCATAATTTTACCTGATGTTTATTTTTATGTCGTTTTTTACGGATTATCTATTTATTACCTAATACAAATTATTTTGGTTTTATCGTCCGACAGAGCATTTTGGTTATGGAATGAGATGGAAACTCTGCAAGACTCAACTCTACCAACCAAGTTTCGGCTATATTTTGTGTACGTCTAGCAGAAGTGCAGAATGACAACAATATAAAATGTCAGTGGTGACTGATGACGACTGTGCGCAAGAACGCCGCCACCGGTATAGTGACGATCAGGTCATCGATCTCGGCGGTATTATTTTCGGATTCTATTGTCGTACGCGCGAAATGCACAACCGCGGCGGGCGGCGTGTCCGATTTGCGAACGAGTGAAGCGACGTTGGCCCGCGTGTACAAGTAAAAACCATTATATATTTATTATTATTATTACTGTCATCGTCGATGCGATTACGACAGTGGATAACGGTTTTCGGCCGCCGACGCCGATCTCCCGCTGTATAGCTGTAGTCTATAGACTACGATGTTAACGAATAACTCAGGAAACCAACCGTATAATAATACATGTAATAATATTGTTTGTTGGTTTTGAAATAGACCGTTGATTTAAATTCAATCATTATATTACATAATTCATCTACCTACCGGAAGGATCAATATATAGGATTGGAATAAAATGTTCGTGAATGTTGCAGCCGCGTATATGGAGTAGATTTCTTTTGATTAATTACCTTTTAATAAACTTTTTTTCCGTGCATCAAATGAATCAAATATTATCTTATTTAATCAATATTTGATTACCAATACCGCTGATTATAAATAGTACTTATTTTTATTATTTACAATTACAAATCAATGGTTATCTAACACTGTGACCAGGCCGACTATCAAATGTATAAACAGTTGCCTATATAATATTCCTTAAAATTTAATAACTCTTATAATTCCTTAACATTATCTGTACTCGTACATCTATTATGTATTATAGATGGTAATCATATCAGTTATACAATGTACATTATAGTGTGTGTATATAGGTACTAGTACAGTTTTCGAGAAAGGGGAGTGCCAGATTCTTGTTAACTCAGAAGAAGAGCGCATATTTTTAAAGGTTCTAAACCACTGTTTTGTTATAACGACTGGAACACTACACACGAACGTATAAATGAAATGCGAATTGGATCATTTATGAATTTGATTATCATAAATTACAAAATATTGTATGTAAAATAAACCGAATAAAACCAAAACGACGTATTACTACATGACAACAACACGATAATAAGTAAAAAATATCCAATCGCATCGGTTTGCGATTTTCACTGTTGTTCGCCGAATCGTTTTCAACCGGAAAACCCATGCAAACATAAGAAGGTAAACACACATTAAAGTATTGTTACGTAAACTTAAAGTTCAGCACCAATAGCATAAATCAGAATTCACCAAAGTTTCGTCGCAGGGACGATCTTGAGTGAGGGGAGTTGGCACATACACCACGAATCCCATTCAGTTAATTCCTGAATTACACTTTCCGTGGTACAAACATGTGACAAAAATATTTTAAGTTTCAAACGATTTCGACCTCTCTGTTATCACCGTATGGTTTGCGCGCTCGCGTTTGTTGACCTCATCGTCATCGCGCGTCGCTGTGAAAATCGTTCGAGCGGGAGACATTAACGCCACCGACGCCGCTTCACGAGACGCCACCGGCGGCAGGTCCGGATCCTAACGGGAAGTGGAGAAAAAAGAAGAGCGAACGCACGCGTTTCAAATTAAAATATTGTTATTGTTTTAACGCAAATATCGCGATGTTTCAAGGCGGTTGTAGACACGTACGCACACGCGTATACGGACGAACGGAAATGCCGTCGAGAAATGCAAGATACGAAACGGCAAAAATAATAATTAATAACAATAATGTTATACATATACGAAGACGATAATTATCAAATTTAATGTACCGTGTTCGTTACCGGACTACTGTTCTTTTGACAGTTTCAACGATCGCGCGTTTCAGAAACAATAGTCGCATGCACAATAATAATAATAGAATACTCGATAAGTTCGCAATGTTAATATTGTATAAATAAGTTTGATTTCCATGTGGAAATCTTTTTATAGAGTATCAAACGTATATGTAAATACATACCTCGTAAACAGATGTTTGTGCGTAAAAAATCGAATAATAGTTTCAATGTTACTCTAAGCAGGACTGCGTTTCGAAACCCATAATAATATCTGTAAAGATTGTACTTTTTTCTCTTAAACAATCACGTTTTTCAATAACATAAATAGTAAAAATAATGAAAACGGCGAAAATCGTTTAAAAGTTTATAAATATTTTTAAATTTTTTATTTATGAGTTGTATACTCATATTATGTACGTGCAACATTACGCACATGCTACGAACAGGTACTACCGGTTGCACGACAACGCGGCGCAAACACACTGCAGTTCTTCGATCATTTATCCTGTTATCGTATAATGATATTATGTTATCATAATAATTTATCAGTTATCTACTCGTATACTTAGGCTCGTTCAACACGTGTGCATAGTTTCGTGTTAAATGTTATTATGTACATATTTTGCAACAGATATATAACAATGTCACTGCCGCCGCAATATTGTTATGTGCCCAGGAATGTGTCCTGCGCGTTTTCACGCACACGACACAAAAATGACGAAAAAACAACATAAATTAATATACTTGTCTGGATTAATGTTAAAACGTGGTTACAACAGAATTGCGACTCGAAATCCGCTTGAACGTCATGCGTATCAATCGATATTACATTTAAACGTCGGAAATTGGGATAAAATAAATATTATATATACCTACGTCATAAATAATTTAACAATTGGAAATCTTTTACTGTCAACAGGAGATAGTATAATATTATTATAATTCATAACTGTAAACTGACGGGACGATCACGGTATACAACAACAAGGTGTGTATTGCGAGTTGCGACGGCGTTATGGTGTGTTTGGCGATTATCGGTGACGATTTTTTTTCGCTCGATCCGTTGATATAGTTTTTAAAATTCGTAACGGTGGTAGAATAAAATCGGCTCATAGGTGATATTATTTAATCGCCACAGCCATTTTTATTCGAAACGATAATAGTAATATTTCACCCAACTATAAATAATAGAGGCGAATGACACCACAATGGCTCGTAAAGGTATCGATTAATTATTAATTATTATGATTGCTATAACAATATTCTAATAATAATAATATATTATCACTAAAGTCTATTATAATACACATATACACATCGTTTCCTTAAAGCTTGCGTCACAAGTCACACCGATTATCGTGACGAAGGTTAACCGCTTTTACAGGGAAAAAGTTATTTATCCATTACTGGAGATTTTTTGATTTAAATTTATATACAGTGTGATTCACTAAGCATGAACATCCCCAAGGAATATCCTGTTTAATAATACATGTATTTAAATTATTGATATTTTTTATACTACATAGAGAGTATTCCGTGGCAAACTTCTATTTTTAAAATGAAAACTTAATTTTCAACTAAAAAATATTAAGTGAATAATTTTTCCGAAAATGTCGATGTACCTAATCCGAAATTCAACTAAATAATTTCCCAGTTATTTAAATTTAAACAAGGATATTACACATAGTCTTTAAAAATGGTAATCAAAATATAAATAAGATGTAATATTATTAATTACTAAGCTAATTTTAAAATCACCATAGGTATTCTTTTAAATCCATTATTAAAAAACCTATTATCCTTATTGCAAATTGTTAAATAATTAAATAACTACTGTTACAGTTTTTGATTTTGATATATTAAAATTTTCACAAAAAATATCTACTATATAATTTACAATAGAACAGTTGGTTCTTATTTCTAATAGGATAAAAAAAACACAAGTTAAAAATATGGTCTTAATAGGTATATTTAAAAATTTCAAACATCACATTTTGAATAACTGCATTATATTATTGAATAAGAGAGGATGAACATGTTTTATGAATCACTCTGTAGATTATATAAAATACAATATAAACCATGTTAAACATACTTGTGGGAACCGATGTGTGGTGGTGCAATACACTAATACTGTAATAGTAATAATAAAATAATAATATTGAGTGAAATTCTCGTTTGCAATACATTTTTGATTAACACCATACGATTGGGACGAATGGATTAATATTATTTATTACAGACACGCATATTATCGCGTACCTACTTGTCAGATAATATATTATATATATATTAAATTACACGGAAAAAACGCAACAACACTTTCCAGCCCCATATTAATATACTGCAGATATTATAAATTATTATATGTGTTAAGAGCGCCTATTAAATCGTGAGATACCAATAATAATGATACCAACGGTAATATATTATGCAAAAGCGCATGTATTTTAACGTCTTTAAAATTATTTATTTGAAATCGAAATGCCATGACGGTAAATTTTAAAACGTGAATATTATAATATTATATGTACGTATATAAAAAATAAACCACACACGGTCCACCGTCATATCGTTCATATTTCGATATGCGTACATATATTCCGAATGCAGTCGAGTTAGACGATAACGCCGGTTTTCTAAAACATTATTTAAGTATGCTTAAAATAAGATGATTATCACTGAGTAGTATAGACTATAGAAGACTGAATATAATTTATTTAATAGATCACTGAAGAAAACCCGTAGAGGGTATATAGAGCTGTGCTTCCCCATTTATGATAATAAAGGGACATACGGTACACGAATACTCAGTTATTTAAATGATTGATTTACTATTTATGAAATATTTGTTGTTGTCCCCTCTCTCCTGTCCCGGCATCATAATTTTGAATTATGTTTTTGAAGACTGGACAATACCGTAGTAGCCTCGCGTAAACTTGAATTCCGGTTAAAAAAACAAAAAGCGCTTAAGAGGCAGCCGAGGACACAGAAGAGTGAGCATTTCGCGCACAGGGGATCGTTTTGTTTCTCATTGCCCACACGCTTTCACTGAAATCCACTAATTATTATTACCGAGGCCGGATGCAATGATTTCACGAGAAGTAGATACATGAGGCGCGACCATAACAACGACGACGTTGATCCGTGTTGTTGTAGGAGTAGCTCTCATCAATGAACGTTTTTTATTTTGTCATATAGACTGTCGTGGCGGTTACGAATAAAAATATTTTATACGATAGTACTGAATGGGTCGTTTTGTTGTCACGCGGCGGGACGAGCCTAAGCGGACGAGTTAAAAAAAATAAAAAATAATAATAATAAAAATAAACAGTGTCATTGCCATCAAGCGGAAACACCAAACTCGAGAAACGTATTTATTAGGACATCCCGCAAGCATATAGAGACGAGTATTTTTATTCCTATTTCTATTATTATTATTTTCAAATTTAATTATACGACAAATTTTCTTCTAGGACTCATAAACGAATGAACGTCAGTGGTTATGCTAGGTATCCGGGAGTATAGAGACTGTGATTTATTAATTTGGTAGTATAGGTAATGAGTGCGCCACCGTCCAAAGACATCATCGTGATGTTACCATACGTAAATAACTTTTTATCGATAATGTACGGTATACAAACGACTACAATTTTAACCACATCGTGGCCATTGTGCCGACTGTCGAGTTTGCGAATCAATTCTTGCGTCTGTTTGTTAAAAATATTACATGATAATATATGTTATGTGCAAAGACAAAATTAAAATCATGTGGAGTAAATACTACAATGATGCGCCAACAACAGGTTCTAGAGAAATAAGTAATTACTAATAATAATTACAACAAAATTGTTTCGATTAGTAACCTGTGATTAATAAAATATTCGTACGATAAAATTATAGTGTATAATATATTCATTTTATTCTATTGGTCGAAAAATATTTATAAATTTTATTATACGGAAAAAAAGAACAAAATAAAAGTTATAACGCGACCGATAAATATGATATTGATAATATATACACGGCAGCCAGTCACTGTTGACAATCGTGATTACTCGTTTTTTTTTTTATTTTGCGATCGAACGAGGACACGAGTCATGTTGGTTATGAGTTTATGACCAAGTTTTGCCTCGGCACAGCACAGCGGTTTTTGTAGTAGTCACGATTTCGAACAAATCCAAAAAAAAAAAAAAGAACCGTACGCCATAACGTTATAACCTCAGTAGTATTTATTTGACATCGAAATAGCGTCGTCAGTTCTGTTCCACCGCGCGTGTAAAAACTAAAAATGTTATTTGCATGAATGTGTAATAATGTAATGTAACATAACATATATATATATATATATATGTGTATATAAAATATAATACAGAGTAACTTCATGAATTATATTTTAGTTTGTTACTTATTTTATTCGGTATTTACGAATTAAAAATTTAATAGTTAATATTAATTAAATATTAATAATGATTCTTACGGTGATAAAAGAGTATTTTGTATTTTGAAAATATAAAATAAATAATAAATGATAATAAAATGTTCATCACATTGAATTTTGGCTCAGCGGTGATATTATAATAGTATGGCAAGGTTATGGTTGCATTTATCTACATCGCATTATTATCTACAACGTATTATCTCCAAGTACCAAACCGAACTGTCCGCAACAGGGCCCACCAGTATGTCTGGTCTCTTAATTTTTTTTTGTTGAAGTAATTACTATATTTTTAATAGTATTTTTAAAAATATAAGTTTTTCAAATAGTATATTGCACTCATTGATTTATTCTCAAGTTTTTCAATTTAACTATAGAATCAGAATTATTTATAATATATTTAATAGTATACATTTATTTGTCATAACTTATATAATTCTTTAAAAATAAAAAATTCTAAAATGAATTTCAAATAATGTACTTTCTTTCTCAAATTCGATGTATTTTTGTATTTGAACTACATGGAGTGATATATTTTACCTAACCCCGAGTAGTTTCATATTATTAGGTTCTCTAGCTACTCGGATATATGGTCTATTGTAATAATAATACAAATATCAATCAAAATTAGCAATTATATAACTCAACAATAAAGCTGAGATCACAGTATGCGTTTTATAAGTATCGTTGTTATCGATATTATTTATTGTAGTTGTACATAATACCTATGTGTATATTGTATATAATAAATAAAAATATAATACAATATTTAAACAAACAATGATGAACAATACAATGATTTCACGCAGACGTAGCACGCTTGTCAAAACAATTTTTTATAAAATTAAGTTAACTGTTAATAAACTAATATATTATATTAACGATAAACTGTTTAGATGTCATTTAACAATACAATAAATGAGTCAGGTTTTTTTTTCTCGTGATCTTTCGACAATAATGGTCAAGGTGGGATTGAAGAAATCGATTGTTGGTAGCATCTAATGTTGAAATTAACACGGTGATAGTATTATATAACTATATACGAATAACTGTGCATAAACATAGGCATACAACACGTAACTAATAAGCCTTTGATTTTGGGATAGGAGGCGTTGGTAATTGAGCCTCCCAAATAATTCAAAATTATGTATATTACACTGTGTCTTTAAGTAGATATGCTTAAAATTTCTGAAAATCATAATTTGGATAAATATTCAGAACGATTACGAGGCCACTAATAAAGAAAAAAATGGTGACGACTTTATTGGTGAATCACTTTATATATCATGAGTGGGTGTTTCTGTGGTCTTTAGTAGTATGGTACAAAATGTATCATGCGTGTTTTATTATTTGAAAGTGTCGATGACGATCACGTGCACCAAAATAAATTTGAGAAATATCTACACAACAAAAAGAAACACAAATATTGTCATTTTTTTTTTTTTACATTACATATGGATTGGAAGATTTGATAGTTTTAACAATGTATGTGCGAGAATAAAAACCTTAAAAAACACCTACAAATTTCAATCATTGTTTATTTTAAAATTAACAGATTATATAAAATGTAAATATTAGTAAATAAAAATACTGGTTGTCAAATGGTTCTAAAGAAAAATTGATTCATAGCGAGAAAAAAAATGTAGTAAATAGAAAAAAGTTCAAGATATGATAAAAAAAGTGTAATTTCATAATGTAGGGGAATAATTGTGGCGGTGCGCAAAAAAAATAATACCACGTAAATGGTTTTCTATTATATCGATTGATAGAATATAATAATATTTTATAAAATAGTATAATATATTCTATTTATTAGAATATTATTGTGCGCTCATTATTTTTTTTGTTTTAGGCAGAAGCTGTTTATTATTATAATTAGTAACACAGCAATACGCATTGTATTGATACTATAAACGACAGAAGATAGAAACACTCGTCCGCGATTAAAAACATAATAATAGTGTATTATTAGTTACTCATTATTCATCATTTCAATAGAATTCCGAAAAGGCGATCTAATTAAAACATTTTTGACATTTGTTGGACGACCCAACGTGATTTTACACGGACGAGAGATGCACCGCTCTCGGCGAGTATACGGCGTATGAAATAAACGCGTTTCATCCGGTCGGATATTTTAAAACATCAATGTCTACGGACGAAATCGAACAAGCTGTATAAGCTACAAGTTACAATCACGTTGCAATCCAATATTGTTATCATTACTGTTATTAATTGTTATCGTTTCCGGTAACAGTAAACAGGTGTCGAAATGAAATCCCGTATACAAATACACATTGGTGAACGATAATATCATATTATGATGATTACATAGAGTAGGTATATCACTCTATGGATGATTATCGCAGGTTTAAAGTGGCGCAACTCAATCGAAACGTTTATATTATAAAACCGAGTGGTGTAATCATCCAATACAAATTGATCGTGTGCCGTTTTAAATTTATCCAGATAGGTAGGTAATAAAAATATAAGATAACGTTTTTGATAGACCATTCTAATATTATGCAATATTATACATTTATGCTGACTAAAATGTAGATACTAAATTCATCAAAACGTTGAGATTTTTATTATTTTCCGGCCATCTATATACGACAAACAGCTAAAATATCACTACAGACAGTTAAAAGGCGAATGATAATATATTTTAAAATCATAGAAAAATATCCCAAAACTGTTTTTGGATGAATACAAATTTCAGACTAAAACATAAACGGTATAATGATATACTTGAATACATTCTATTTTATATTATAGATTAGCAACGGTACAAAGAAAGATGACAAATGAGCATACTAAATTGAAGTTAAAAGAGTATGATGGGATCGCTTCTTGTAACAAAAACGATTTTAATTGCTAACTGTAATAGCTAATTAAGATTGACGGACTACTTTTTATTTTTACTTTTACTTAGATTTACATGTCTTAAGTATTAGTACTACAATAGTCAATATGAGACCTATTTATATGCAACTCCCTTTATTCGATACTTTTCTAATCGTGACCCTTTCACTGTTATCATAAATCATAATATATTTATATGTGTTATTGTTACCCAATAAAAACGCGTAAGAATTGATCTTGCATGATAATGCAAAATAGTTTATTTTAATGGCGCCAAATACGATATAACAACATTTAAATTTAGCTCATTAAATTATTACAATAATAATTGTTAAGTTATAATATTATGAAACATTAATTCAACATTATTAATCCAATGTAAAGTAACCCCGAACCCCCTTTTTATACACAAGTATAACATATTACCTTCGACTTTTGTGGGTCTATTTAAATACTTGGGGAGGGGGGTCTAACCCCCCCAAGACCCTCCCCCCGATGTTGACAAGATTTTCAATACTCATAGATCTCGAGATCGCGGAAACAATGGTGGAATGCCTTGAGTCGGATTCTCAGCCATGTCGTATGTTGTGTCGTGTCCAAAAGTTGAACTCACAGCTTAACTCCGGAAATTTTCTGGTAGATCGTACTTAATGCATGATACTACGATTATGACGGCTAATCAGATTATACGATAAAAGGCACACGCACATCGTCGACAGATGACACGTAGTTATAAGCCCGGTTATAGCCACCTATAATACACACACACAGAATAATGTAGTCGCCAAACGCCACGTGCTCTTACAAAATCGAATCAAATCATAATGTTGTTGTATTTCTTGTCACGAAAACTAGTAACCCACACATTCTTCGCTTACAACCTGCAGCACTAGGCGGTATTAAATATAACATGACGTGACTATTTAAAATTAAAGCATTATACGCGAATGTGTACCATCATAATAATACTCACTTAAACGATATTATGCATATTATATATGCAAATATACCGCGACAGGAGCGGGGATAGATGCAAACGAAAAGTCGCGTTGGGCGGAGGGAGTATTAAATAAAATGATCGATCGGATTTTCACTTCTATGCATCGAATAAGGCTTCGCGAGTGTAAATTACAACGCGGCGGCCAAACGCATTGTAGACAACAAAAATAAGGAAACATCCAGAGGCATAGGGCAAAAACGTGCAAACCAGTGGGCGAATAATAATAATAATAACGAAGTGTGCATTAAATAGGTATGTCACGTATCACGTGTTATAACTTGTACCAACTATTAAATTGTATATTTTGCGGTACTCAACAAACGTTGCGACGGTTCGAATGATAAAAGCGTTTTTGTTCCCTGCGAGTCCGTTGCCGGCTTGAGAAAAGAAAACAACGAGGTTTTACTGTTTGTACTAATAATAATATTACTGTCGAATGATACTAGCCAGCTACACTTGGTTCTAGCGTGTGATTTTAGTCGAAATTAAACGACTTTTAGTGGCATGTATCGTTTAATTTTATTATTTAATCGATAGTATGTTCATATCAATGATGTTATAGTATATAATGTAAGGTCGCGACAAAAATGCAATAATTGCATGATAAATAATCGTAAAGCACAAGAGCACATACCAAACCGACTGAATATTATACAAAAATTGTATTACATTTTAATTATTATTATGCTACATGCTTATAACTCATTTAAAATTTAAAATTTTATTTTAATTCACTCTAATATTATTAAAGCTTAAAATAAAAAAATTGATTATACTAAGCGCGAATTTACATGTTGTACGTCTGTAAGACAGAAACAAGCCACGCGGGGGTGGTATTCTTTTAATATTTTAAATTAAAACATTACAATATATTTGAGTCCAACGAGTACGATAATAAATTAATAAATAATAACGGAATAAATACCATTAAATATAACATTGCTATATTATTATATAATAATGTTATATTGTTACAATAATATTATGTACTACAATCGTAGACGGTTCAAAGACAATTACATTTCTTTGAATTTTAATTAAAAATGTTATGTATGGATTGTGAGTCAGAATGTTTTGATTCATTAATTATTTTAACGTATAATCACCCTGCATATTAATATTGTTAGATTTTGGTTATAAGTTCTTAGAATTAGTAATTTTCGTTTAATGTATTATCATTCTTATTTGATTAAACCACACACCAAATGTTTTGGACAGGTTTCTGTAAATAACACAAAATATGTATTATAAATGCATGTAATTAATATTCGTATACATTTGAGGTTGGCGTAACTTTTAAGTAAGTCAAACACTGTTTGAACAATAAATCATTATATAGCTAAATAATTAATAGCGAAAATAATAAACATACATAAAATAATAAGTCGCTATTATAAATTTCAATTAGGAATGCAAATAATCACCTAAAAACCTCTCTTATATAGTTGCACAAACAGATGTATACCTATAATATTTACGTAAATACTAATCTTGAAAGTCATAAAAATAAAGAAAACATTTTTTGATTTATATTTGCATTAAAAAATATAAAATGTTGCTATAATTGCTGATCAATTGCATCATATAAATTAAAATTGTTGAGCGCTGATAATGCATTAAACGTATATACGAGTCACTATACTATTCTTATCTGCTATCAATAATTATTAATTAACGAAATACCGATTGACGTAATTCAAATATACAATATAATATGGTGTTTAACCATATAGGCGTTAAACAGTTTTAAAAAAATAAAGAAAGTGCGTACAAAAGAAGGGAAAGTATCATACAATAATGAACCTACTTGAAGAGAAGAGTATGGCAAGAGACACGGCTTCGAGATAACAATATATTCAATGGTCAGGGAAAATCAAAATAACTCAAACAGAAATAATTCATAATTTAATAGTATACTTAACATTGTAGTGATCATTACTATTGAATGGTTAAAACACTAAGTAGGGCATTCAGAAATCAACTATAATTTGTATGATCACCGCTGAAGCAGTGTTTGTTTTTCCATTGTGCATTTGTGCATCAGTTGTTAGATGAAAAAACTATCGTGACGGAGTCATAAAAGTGAAATAACATCATTAGACGAAGCCAAATAATATATTATATTATCTATACGAGTATATATATAATATATATATATATATATATATATATTTATGGTCAACAGTAATTCCTTTACGTGACCAGTATGAGATACCACTTTTTGACGGGAATAATGTGGCAAAATGGTTTTTGTTAGTCAATTGGTGAAAAAATACAAATAGCACATTTGCCAAAGCAAAAATGTTAACAAAAACAATTATGGAATTTAAATAATCTTGTTTAAAATTGTATGTTTTTACATCCGGAAAAATAATTGTTGCAACTTACAAGTCAGGTTGCGTACGTTAGTTAAATAAAAATATTTGTATTTGTAGTTTGTTTGTTGGCATGCACAACGCGAGTCTTTATTTTATAACTCACGAGAAGTAAAATATATTGACCACTATACGCCGAAACCAAATATGGAACATAAATATAGACAAAACGCAAGTCAGGTTGCATACCGTCATTTGTTGTCGAAAGGTATTTTTTTTTTGTTTAGCGTAGTGTTTTCACTTTATTTTTTTACGACTGTCCCGCGTACGATAATCAGGTTAACCACTTGGTTGAAATGCGAGTTTTTTCTTAGTTTCACACGGGTCATAATACATCGACAGACGCGAATAGTAATTTAGTAAGTTAAGAAGAATATAAAAAGAAATTAAAAATCAAACTTTTTTTTTTGGTGAACAACCATAACATAAGGAACTGAGTAAGTTCGTCTACCCGGTTTATATTTTAATAAATAAATCAATCACATACATACATACATATTGCGCTGTATATTTTATAATTATTTTGTAAATTTGTAATTGAACACTTATTTCGAAGAAATTAATTCAATTTACTCTAGTAGCTGCAATGAAATTAATGCATAGCACAACATTAATCAAAACTTTAACAACATTCACAACTGGATTTCGTGTAGCGGTAAAACAGAAGCCATTACGAAATACAATAAAAAGCAATCTTCAAATCGATATTACTATTCAATTTTTGCATTTTCCATTATCCGTCTGATGTATTATATATATATATATATAAATATTATAATAATATTATAAAATATAATACAATTTAGTTCATGCCACAATAGACCTCGATAATATAATGACGATACGCAAGTAACGACGATCATGTAATGATCATCTTCGTATAATCCGTTCACCGTTAGACAATAATAACACACATAACGGCCTTTTTTACATAAATAAAAAAAACGGTTTAGGAACTCCGGCGGATGTATGAATTTGCGAACACCGGTTTCAAAAATACCACTTATATCGAGCAGAATAGCAACGGAACTCATCGTCCCAAGTTGTTGCCAGCGTAAGTCATCGGCCAAGGCGGTGGCGTAAATACAATACATTTTAATATTTTATGGTAACCGTACATTATAATATTATAACACTTTGTGCGTTACAAAATCTGCTGGTGTAAGTACATGACTCCAGAAATCGACGAACTGTAGTGTCAAGGAGGAGGTTGGATCGCGGAGAATCGTTTTTCGGTACCTATTACGAAACACGAAGTTTATGTGCTATTTGTCATCAGAGTCTATATTTTTATTCGTAATACGTACAAACTGTGTAACACTACGGAATTACATTTTGTATACGATTTGATAATGGTTTTCTCTATTCATGATTCTTGGCTAAAAAGGTTAAGGCACAAGTATTATAATAATTAATAAACGACCGTATATGTTTACGAAAGTTGTTAAAATCGTTAAAATGATAAGAATAAAGTCAATGTAATTAAAAAAAAAAAAAAATTGTAATTCTTGTTGCATAAGAAAAACTAGCCTGAAATAATCTATAGCACTACGAATTACATGGTATTGATGGAGGCGTGAAAACAGAAGAATTGAAGTATATCAAACCTATTATAAATTATACCAACCATACAAAATATATGAACATTACGAAAATTCGAAGATATGTTTTTCGGCCATGTCCTATAAATGACATATGTACGACTTTAAATTAATTTTTTCCTATTATGTATTAGTCATAAAGTGTATCTCGAGCTACTTCAGTGTTCGTGCGGAAAAATCAATAAGGTTTTATTTAGAAAGTTCAAACGCAAGCCATAAGATCGGAATTTATACGAACCTATCCTGCACTGCAGTATAAATTAGGTAAGTATATATATACATGTATATACTTACCTAATTTATGCATGTGTACATGTGTACTTACTACCCATCCGTCAAGGCTAATCGACTAGCCGGCCGTTCTTTCTACGCACAATAACGGTGGAACATATTTGGATAGCCAATTCAATAAAATATTTTCGTTTTCGTGGAGAAAAAAGTAAAAAATAATTCAGGTCAATATAGATTCTCGGGGTACCTACTGAAAAAGAAGACTACTTATATATATATATATATATATATTAAATAAATGTGCGTTTTTTAAACCCGGAAATATAGCGACATGGGCTATTTTTATGACGGTCCAATTTCTCTCCGGGAAGCAAATATTTAAACCTCGTTAAACGATGTCGCGGGCATATAAAAAATATGTATAGGAGAAGAAGAGAGAGCCAAAACGGAGATCATACAGCAACAAATGACACTTCATTGCAGTGGGGGGACGATAAAATATAGATAGGTAGGTATACTCTGAATACATTGCGTACATACGTAACGACTAATTTAAATCACTATACGCCTATACATGGTATTGAGCACACAATATACGTAATATATATTTAAAGCGATATACCTTAAGATGATGCCGTACCCGTATGCGATGTTTCCGTCGTATAAAATATGTAAAACATAGAAAATGGTATACGTTTTACTATGTTATTTTAAAATTAGAGTGACCCATTGTAACATTTAAAGGTAATGAGATTATTATTTAGAGCATCTCGGAGGCTTTTATTTATGTTTTAATTACAAAGCAGATTGTAAGCATATTAAAACTGTATATTTGTTGTACATTATAAAATAGTCATGATTTGTTTCAAAATTCAAATATCAATAAGCCTATAGGTACTGTGCTGTACACGTTTGTAAGATGAAGACAACGCATGGGGGATGTGGCGTCCTTTCAAGTTTATTTTACGACGAATGCAATCGTTTCACGTTCGGTTATTATTTTGATTATTCGCAATCGAGTTAGGTATACAAGAAGAAAACCGGACAAACAGGGTACCGGTTTTTTCTTTTTACAATTCGAACCGAAATCCTCCGTTAATGGAACGACCGCGGAAAATTCCGTAGAAAAAATATTGTGATTGCTAAAATTACATCATGCATTATAAATAATAATGCTGTCAGTCATAACCATCCCGCGAACGCGAATTATATTACCTACAAATATGATGCAGCAGAAGGTTCTCACTATATTATAACATTATAATGATACCTGGTGATACGAGGGTTAATGATATTGTATATTTGTATCCGCGGTATACGTAAGATAATATTTTGATGACATCATTGAGAGACGTGTAAATTATACAAGGATGTTAAAAGGACAATGGCGAAGACGAGTCGTGCGGTTGAGAGTACATAAGGAAAAGCCCTTGATCGATCAAACGGAGTGTGTCCAAGGACGCGTGCGGCGCGTATGAAATATGTACCCATTACACGCGGTGAATGCGAACAAAAACATTTTTATGACGTATACACAACAAATGTGCTAATATATAATTTTAATATCACGTACTTATTCAAGTCGGTCGATCTAAATAAATATAAAAGCCATGCATTATTTTAAATTGTTGAACACGATATTAGATAATGTACTTTTACTTCATGATATCTGGTGCAGTTATCGATTTAAATCGGATTATTATTGTTTGCGAGCTTAAAGCAGAGGACTGTATATTATTGGCATGCTATCGCCTACGTTCGTACGGTATCTCTAAAACTTTGCAACGTAATGAAAGCCGCAAGTCACTTTGCAGTCACCACAATAAAAAAAAAAATCGTTTTAAAACTAAAAACATAAGTTTGTACCTATATGGGTATATATAACAGAAAATTCTATCATCATTTGGTCAAACAAAAAAAAACTACTCATAATGTGTGGAGCGTTTGAGATACAATTTACTGTAGAAGATTATTAACGATCCCACATGATAGAGGGAGGACGGATGATGATCGTCATCATATAATATGCAGTGTGTTCGTTAGTCAAGGAGGGGGAGGGCACTGATCACTGACCGTTTGATTTAGTGCATGTCGCGTTGAAATCGCGAGGTAGCAAGGACATGATTCGGACGGCAGGATAGTAAATATTATAATATGCAAGTTTACCGGATAGGTGGTGGGCGATTTCGCAGTGTCTTGTGTGGTGGAGGCGAACGAAACACGGTGAGAGAGTGAGAGAGAGAGATCAAGGTTAACACTTTCTAACGACACCAGAACGACCTTACCGCGGCATCGGTGCAGGTGCACAATTAGTCGCGCCAACAAATCTATATGTTTATAAAAAATTATAATTTTTTTTTTTTTAAGAAAACATATTTTTTGCTTACAAATCGTAATTTATTTGACTATAAACGTTGTATTATACCTATATACGAAATCATCAAATAGAAAATCGTTACCACAAAAGGCACAAAATAGTGAAAATGTTGACAATCACGAGCAAACGACATATTATTCATGTGTATACATAATTTATTAAAATACAAAACCGTGTATTATGAGTCATTCAAAATTTCGAAAGAAAAACACACTTTCGTAGTAATAACTAATACCTATGCATGCTAGAGGCTCTATAAATGCATGCATAACATACTACAACTTCCTACGCACATTATACACATAATTGACAATCCGAAATGTCCATTCAAATGATATAATACAATAATATCATACATTATTATTAATTATATAATCTACATAATATTATAGCAACAACCATACGGGACTAACATTTTTTTCAGTACAGGGGTGTTGCCTCGCGGCTGCTGTGGATCGATCACGATATTCGTCAGTGTACCTATCATAATAATGCGACCAGTAAGCCGAGCGAGATATATGTCGTTACAAAAATCCGTAACGTAACATTTAAAAAAAAAAAACGATTCGTTTCCTTACGAGTTAATCGCGTCTGTGGAAAAATTACAGATTGTAGTCGTATAAAAGAAAGATGATGATTTCACCCTTACATGTGTCCGGTCAGCATTTTGATGAGTTCCCTCGTCGTCAATGAAACCTATTGTTTTCTTGCAATAAGCACCACCGCAAGCTGTACGATTGTGTTATACATAATGTAGTTAAAATTAAACTTGGCTAGTTCTGCACAACTCATGAATTTCACTTTTTAATCAGCATACAAAAAATTCATCGTTTCACTGTAGATATTAAATATCCGAATCATATTCCACCGTTTTACTTGACCTAAATAATATAAACATTAAATTTCTGATACGCCCAAGAACCCGAAACCGCATTCCTAATGCAATATTTTTATATTATACATTATATATAACACATGGGTTTGGATATTGATATTATGGTAATAATAAATAATAATAATAATAATTATTATTATAATATTATGTACCTATTGTCAACCTATGCGTGTGGAATTTACGTTTTGCATTTGTCTTATAATTACATAGGTTAACATAATAGGTGCCTATATTATATTATATTTATTGCATGATGACATAACGTACAATTGGCTATACAGCCTAACATAATAGTTTGCTATAGTATGTCATTTTTAACAAATATTAAGTAATTTTATGGTTCTGGTTTTTATATTATTGTAATAATAATATGCTATAAGTATATTATAATATTATGGTAATATGGTATATTATTATAACTAATGAACTACTAGATACTATTTACACGTTTTTAGGTATAAACCACAATATTTCAGTTTTGCATTTTTCGGTAACAAAAATACAGATATTCACTATTTACTTTCAATCATACAATGCGTATGTCGCAAATATGCTTCTACTAATTTAGTGTAATCCTTAATTTAATTTCGAACGATATTATTTTTGACAATGGTTTTGGATTACAGACATCGCCGATCGGACGATAAATGGGCAGATGCCAGGCTTTATTTTTAACAAAGATTTTTATTGCCCTAGATGTTATTGTTAAGATATATAGATCAATAAAATATTTGATCGGATCATCAGAAACTATAGATCATTGTACAATTCATAATATCCAATAATATGTATGTTTACAGTAGATATTACAAATGACGTTTTTGAAATCTATATTATTAAATAATCGCGTAGGGGAGGGGATTAATTAATTAAATGACATATTTATTCGTCAAAAATCGCGATATATACTATAAACATAATTTACTTGCCTACATTGTTAGTTAAGGTATGTTAGCGTTTTGCATTGTTTATTTATTATAAAAAACTAATTAGGTAATTAAATTTTTTTTCATTTTCTCATCACGCGTTCATTACTGATGGATATGTTAATTTTGTGTTATTAAAATTAATGCATCGATTTTGTTAGACTTTCAAGAGTCAAAATTATTTTCTGTACGTATTATAATTTTTATTGACGAAAGCCAAAAATAATGGAAAAATGTTATAAATTAATAGTAATATCTGGAACGAGTGTCTAGTATTTGACGAAAAAAATTTCACCATGGTTTCCATAATGATAAATAGTCTACAAACTCTACACTAAACAAATATCTATATATTATTAGAATACGAATACAATACATCTTGTTCAATTAAATTCGTCATGCACAGGAGAATCAAATTCTGACCCAATTATAATGCGTACAAGCTACGGATTGATTATTCTTTAAATTTTTGTAGAAGATTCGTAGAGTGAAAGTGAATGAAATTAACCACGAACCGCGTAATTGTTGATGCGCCATACATTACTTAAAATTAATTCATTGATACCGAAAATAGGCATAGAAAACGCTTTGACTCGAATTTTACGTACACAATAATATAAACAATACTTTCATTTTCGACATTTCTTTTCAAACCTATTGCATATTAAAATAATATGTCCAATATTATTTTCATCGTGATCATTAGTTTTTCTGTATACACATATATTATTATGTAATATCCTATGTTAAATACCAAAGATGTACCTATTATGGATATATATTACAGACACTTAAACGTTTTCTCGTCATTCTGGTTTACATTAGTTTATCCATTAAATTGTTAAACTTTCTCATTTAGTCAACTTACGAACAAGACAATAATATAATACTACACTGATTCGATGAACACGTACGAATAAACCTACGTATTCACAGCGGGAGTTTCGGGACGTACATACATGTAGTATTTAAAAATTCTAAGTAAATTCTAGTTACATAGTTACTATACACTCTTAGATTAACATTGTTGACAAGTTTGATAAACCTCATACAATAAAAAATAATTAATAACATTAATACGCAACATACGTCTTACTGATACCGGTATTTATGTTTTTATTAACACACCTAGGGAAAAAAACAAACACTTATTATTACAGTGGATGGAAGTATTTTCCTCATCGGAGATTAATTACTGTTAAATTAGACACTGTTGGTGATTGAAATAAATATATTTTTAAATATTAAGTTATGTTTAGAGGTGTTATAGCCGGCATAGGTACCTATCATCATTTAACGTTTTATAATGTCCTCCCTATATTTATATCATTATAATATCATAATTTTAGTAACGATAACTTAATAATACTATAATTCAGTGACGATCAGCTATATTAAATTAAAGATACTGTGATATAATTATGAACGATTATATAGGATTTCTAACTAATGAGACACAATACTGAGTAATCGATTTATGAAATTACATTATCTGTATTACTAAACCCCGCAAGAATGTCAGATTTTTAACTGAAGACTGTTATAACACGATATGAAATATAATTGTTGTGTTCTGCGGAAAATTAATTCATACAATATTACATTAAAACGTATATTATAAAATTATTAATACGAGTATGTTGAAGGTAATACGCGCAACGGCAGCTATTACAAAACCGCATATTGCTCAATTTTGGTTTGATTTTGATACTCAATATTTGTTCATTGCGTTAAAATAACATAATATTATATACTTGTTCCGACTATAAGTCGGAAATGAGTAATTATTATAAAAAAAAATCAATTGTCATGATAAAATGCGGTGTTGCCGAATCGAAATCGTAAAAACAGTTGTCCACACACGTTGAGAAATCATTAAAAACCGTCGTTAGTAATGGGAACTATTCGCATTCATTCAGCAAATTTTTTTATTTTTTAATATGTATATATATTAAGGTACAAACATGTTATCACTACTAACCACCACTAAAAATAAATCGGTATGAGTTAATTCAGTGGCGTATTTTAGGGGGGGGGGTATCTAGACACCGTGGACACCCCCCAAACCAAAAAAAAATTCAATATTTAATGTCGATAAATTTTGAAGGAAATTTGACAAACAATAATATGTGATACGTTATTAACTAATTTAATATTATATTAAGTCATAAACTAATTCGGAAGAAAAATAAATTTAGTTTTAAACAATGTACTTATTATCCTATTATATTTTTAATTATTTATGTAACTGTTATTTTTATAGCATCACTGGTATCGAATGTAACAAACAAAATATATAGTAATAATTAGTAAATTATTGTGACCGATGACGGTAACTAATGTATATTAATATGTTTTAATAATATTATATAATTATATTAAGTATATCATAATAAATTTGCTTTTATTTTTAAATTAAAATTACGTTTACACTAGGTATTTTATACCTGTATGATTTAAATTACATAAAAATTACTAATTTTAATTAAATAAATAAATAATGTTTCATTTCAATATTTGATGAGTATATTATGAGCTGAGTGGTAGTAGATGTAAAACAGAAATATTGCAACCAATTAACAATACCTTTATTATCTGGACCCCCCCTCAAAAAAAAAAAAACATACAAAATACTCCACTGAGTTTATTAGATTATTATTTATTAGATATACTGGGTAGGACATGACTTAACTACTAATATTATGAAGCTTAAAAGTTTGTATATTTCACCGTAATCTCAGAAACTATACTGGACTGATTTCAATAATAGATATATCAATATAGATTCTTTGAGACTAGGAAGGACGTTTTTAGATTCCTTTTCAACTTTTATAGAAGTTGCTACGGGGTGGGTCACACATGAATTTTATTTTGACTCACGAAATCCGATAATTTTTTGTTTATATAAATGGTTGCTATTAGTTTTATAAAATACAATTAAAAAAAAAATTGTATAGGCTAGCCGAACCTTAACAATGCGTAAACAAAGTGCTATACAATATATATCCAATCCGCAGCGTAGGATTTCCCATATCGGTATAATATAGAATTAGTTTACAAACTTGTTAGCGTACTTGAGTAGGTATAGGTATTAGTAGGCACACTATAAAACCGAGATACCTACACCAACATAGCGTTGCAGTACTTAATGTTTGTTATTTTTTTCTTCAAGGATTACAGTATTTATATAGTATTGTATATTAAAATAAGAGCTAAAGTTTTTTTTTTTTTTTACCTGGACACGAGTTGTGATGTTTTTTCGTGTCGGAGGCGGTGGTAGCGGTGCAGTTCGACGAGCTGCCGGAAGAGGAGGCGACCGTGCTGGAAACCGAAGCTGCGTTCACATCGCTGGCGGTTCGGTTTGATGAGATCGTGTTACCGGTCCTGCGCTTTCTGAGACCATACGTGTGTACAGGAACTATGAGTTTGGGCCTAGGAATGGCGAAATTATCTTGGCCACTATCGCCCGCAGTGGCGTTTGCGGTCGACGGGGATACGATGGTAGCGGCTGCGGCATTGGCGGCGGTGACGAACGACGTGCCCGCGGCCATGGTTAACAGTTGCTGTTGCTGTTGTTGATCAACGCCGTCATCGTGTTGATGAGAATGGTTTTTGTCCCTGTCGTGCGGGTGGCGACGCGGTTGTCGGTTATTGTCATTGTTATTGTTGTTGTTGTTGTTGTTGTGGTGGTGGTGATGGTGATGGAAGTGATCGTTGTCGGAAACGACCCGCAGCAAACGGTCGCCGCCAGTGGCCACCTTTTTGGGCGCCGGGTTCCGGAACGACAGGCTCTTCTTGATCTTGGCCGCGGAAGATCGGCAGAGATCGCGCGCCACCGCCGCCGACGCCTCGGCCCGTTGCTCGTCTAAAATCTCGGCGGCCACCCGCTGACGGGTCCGGTAACGGTGCGCGGCCGTGTCGTGGCGGACGCTCTGTACACGGCTCAGCGGTTTGGCCTTTGGACGGCGTGCTGACGCGGCCGCCCATGCCGCCGCGTCCTGTTCCTCTTGGCTGCTGCCCGTGCTATCGCTACTACACGCCTGTCGCTTTTCCGACGGGTTCCTGCGGATGGCCTGTGTTCTGCCTCGGCCACCGCCTTCGCCGTGGTCGTCCTCATCGTCTTCGGTCCAACCAGCGGCCGCATCGTGACGTTCTTTACTCCGCGACCGCAGACACCACTTCAGCCGGCACTCTTGCCAACTCGCCTCGTACGAGTTCATGTCGTCGGACGGCGCCGGTTCTTTGGAGATGACGACGTCGTGGTCGTGTTCGCTATCGTCGTCGTCGTCGTCGTTATTGTTATTGTTGTTGCTGTTGTTATTGTTTTTGTCGTGGTCGTTGACAACGGTTTTGACGTTGTCGTCGTCCTCGTCTTCTTCTTCCTCCTCCTCCTCCTCCTCTTTTGCTGCGACCAAAGGTACAACCTGTGTAGCTTTTCCCGGGTAATAGACGAAACAGATTTTCATTTTACGTCCATAATCATTGCTGCTATCGTTATATAGCTAATCATAAAAAACACTTATTTTTAGTACACGATTTTTCGGTTTTCACATCACTACCCGACATTGCTCTTGGTCTTATACGCGCACACTACAACCGAGCAACTATCTAACGCCAAACTAGCTAATAAGAAGAACTAGTTCTGTGTGAATGCGTGTTTTAAGTTGTCAGTATGATGGTTATTTAATTAAAGTTATAGTTAATAGTATGATAATAATTTACATATTATTAAAAATTATAAGGTTCAAAGACACCCTTACTACTACTGCTACTACGCTTCTACCATATACTACAAGACACAAAAATAACTCATTTCAAAATAAAAAGTACCTACTCTCTACCGCCTGACTTTCTATGCCCTCTAAATTCCAAAGTCAAATATTATACTATTATTGTTAATGATAATATTGATTGAAATTTGTTCAGTGTTGCTTTGTAAAGAAAAACTTAAAATTAATGAACCTGCTAAAGGTTTAGGTACGTCAAGGTGAATAGAAAACATTCATTCGTTTTAAGATACAGTCAAAACGAATTTCTTCTATTTTCTATAACCTAACATATATAACCTAATTATTTTATTATGTAAAAATCACTTAAAAACACAGTTACAGCCGAGGTTACACTTAAATTCAATAATAAATATAATTAACCTAATTTAAAGACAATTAAAGAGTAATGAAGTAAGTTAATACGACCATTTGAAGATGAAAAGTTATTTAACAAATTTATGAGTAGATAAATAATGGCAGATAGGTCTACACTGATGACTGATGATACTACAAAACCATTATACCTTATATTTTTTAAGGTCGACAGTCAATATTCAAAAACGTCTGAATAAAGTAAATAAAATAATTAGCAAAATTATTGATTATTTTAGTGCATAGTAACGGCGTAATAGGAAATGGTAATATCCACTAAAAATATAACCTCGCTTGAATTGTCACTCTTCTACGATAAAAACCTTCGGCTAAAAATGAAATAAATCTGTCTAAAACAATTATTTTTATAAAGATATTAAGTAAATATTAAAATAATATTATATTCTAAATAACCTTATACGAAATCTCTTAAAGAATATGAATAAATAATTATGATTTTTGAAACAAATGAAATATTTTAAGCATTTTAATTATTGAATATTTAAAGTGTTTGTTGAGAATTAATATTTCTGTGTAAATAAACATTATTTTAAATTTTGACGTTATCCTTCCTGAGGCATCGTTTTACAATTGTATATATTTTACATCTGATTTTACCGTATCTGCCTGCAGCTGTGCGATATCATTTAAATGAAAAGAAATAATTTTTGTTATTGTACTTGCACGTTATGTTTAACACAAATCGGTAAACATAGTAGTATCGTGCCTGTAAAGGTAATTGCGAGTGTAATATGCGATTTTATTCAAAAAACCTAAAACCCAACTGGTGGAGTTCAACTGCCGTATAGTTAATATGTACTATTAAATATTAATTATATACCCACCATAGGTACAACTGTCGAGTTTTTGATTTTCTAAACGCGTCTAAATCTGTCAACAACTTTATTGATGCATAATTATCGTGTTTATAAGAGTGTTTATCGACATGTTTCTGTGTCAACGTACTCCATATACATCTATATAGCAACTACAGTTTACAGACGGTAACGAACATTAAATGGCATAATAAAAAACGATTATCTCTAAATAACGTTGAATACCGGGATTAGAATGCAATCCCCTCTCAATACATAATAAATATAATAACATCAGTTTCGGTAAATCATATACTCAATTTCGAATTTTCCTAGGTTAAAGTGTACATATTAGTCACCGATCCGGAGTTAAATACTACTGTGTAACCAATAAAATAAATCATCATCCTACAGTATTTAAAATATTAAATATATCGACAGTTCTCAGTTTTCTAAAACGAGCCGATCGCCGAATTGCGCGTCGTGCTGCCGTCAAACTATTGAGAAATTTCGGTTGACTTTCATTTTTCGTTACCTTGTCCGAGACACGATAACACTGTAGCTGCAAATATATCATTACAGTAATAGTATAGTAATAGACAATAGTAGCAGTAGTAGTACGAGTGCGGAGTGATAATAGGGATAACACTAGTTTTTAACCATAATAACCATAATATACCTAGACTATGCTGTTTTTATAATATTGTGCATCGTGACCAAATTCTCCATAAATCACTATAAATTTTGGAAAAATTGATAATTCTACTTTTTTTCGATTAGTCTAATTAGATCTAAATTTTTACAAATTTGTACAGATGACGGTGGTATCTACCGGTGTAGATACAAGTGCCTCGTTCTATAGGTACACACGATACCCGAAATCCTAAAAGGTTGCATCCAGAATTGTTTCGGTCGAAGGGGAGTACCCTCGCTTGAAGCACCCGTTATTTCTCAATAAATTCTACTCGTCCTCCATAACCCTTTACACGGTTACACAACACACACACATATAACTCACGTGGTAGGCTAATACACAATTGTATATTATAGTTAACACCTACAAAACGTGTTTGTGAGTGTGCTAGTGTTTTTTTTTTTATACTAAATCTCAATAGAAGCGTAGGACGATTTCGAACGAGATAACATTGTTTTTTATGCACGCTTGACGCGATTCCAATTAAATGTCGGATTTGAAAGATTAACGTTCGAATTAGTTGATTACACGTACCTTCAGTGTTTGTATTTTGATTGTGATTAAAAACTATTTACGAAGGTACTTCGGACTACGCACATAAAAATCGTTGTAATAAAAATATGTCATTGCGTGCAGCCGTGCAAGTATGATAGTTCAAAAATCGGGAAGTTTGTTGATAACGAAAACGCGGCGGAAAAAATGCAGGCGACGCATTACCTACTAAAAAAAACATTATTTGATTACATACCCACATAACTATTATGCTGATGTAATTACAGTAGGTACCCAATACCTATTAGGTATATTTTAGGTACACATTCAAGTAATTGGATAAAATAATGGTAACGTCAACGATGACTTTTTTACCCATTAGGTACTTATACTACTTCGTTACGACAACGAATTGTAGGCGTACGTTGAAGACGTATGGTCGTGAGAAAAAGTTGGCAAACACGATGCGCGTTCTGTCTGACGGATATGCAAATGCCGTTAACGGGACGGCGGCGAGCTGCGGTTTTAACCGGATACCGAGGTCGTGTAGATGTGGAGGGTATTTAGTATGTTATTCAAGCCGATTTATCGCGTCATCTCGGAGTCCAGAAGCACACATAACACTAGTACAAAGCTACTTCACCGGGGTAATCTAAAAATATGGCGTCCACCTAATAAATAATACTACCCACAGCAGTATATTACACAGTTGTTCACGGCCCGAGGAAAACCAATCGGAACATATAACGACCAAAGAGCAATGACACGGTTGTACGTGAACAGGAAATACACAAATACAGGAATTAAATGAGAAAAACGAAAGACACGCTCTCCTCAGCTTACCGTCGGGGAGGGCCGAGTTTCGGCGAAAGACGTACCGCATCTGTTTTAACCGATAATAAAACGAATCGACTAACTCCTCGCAAGAAACGATTTTAGAAAAATAAAACTGAAACGGAAAAGCACACCGAGCTCGGACGGACGTAAAACGAGATGACACACGCGGCGCACTCAATACGGACGACGTACACACCAAACGGCGACCGCGCACGAACTGATGGGCCGGACGGGCGGGCAGACACTGTTTGCGTCGCGTTCTTTTGTGTCCGGCTGCGCGGAACAGCTGGCGGTGGTCGGCTGCCGGTGTGGTGTGGTGTGGCCGTCGCGTACGCGCTGCGCTCGGTACCCCCACCGACCGCGGTCGGATCAGAAATACGAAAAAGAGAACACGCCACACTGTCGTCGACGACGACGGCAACGCGAAACCGCCCGAGACGGCGGCTGGGGCAGAGGCAGGGGCAACAGCTGCTGCTGCTGCTTGTCTACGGTTCGCCGCTCGCGACGTTCTCGGTTGCGCGTTCGCGACGCACCGCGAACGCTCTGTAGCTGCGTACGGTAATAACGATGACGGAGCCGTTGAGGGGGAGACGAGGACGCGGAGCCGTTTACTATTTTTACACGCCGCGAAGAAAGCGGTGTTGGCGGCGGCGTCGTTGTCGACGAGTTTTCGTTTTTTGTTTCTCTAGGTTTTTTTACGGACCGAAAGGGGGGCGATGATCCGATTTTTAGTTTTTCGAGCAGTAGTGATTGGATAGGTCAAAATGTCCCTTTCTTCGGCATCTAACGGCGCTACGAAACATTCGCTATCAACTTTTAAATTTTTTTGATCGACCATGCGCGTTTTTCAGCGTACAACAATATTATAACAAGCGCACGTTAAATTTATTTATTTTTCTGTTTAGAACAACGGCCGACCTTGGGACTCAAGATGCAAGCGCGATTATGATTGTGGAAACAATAATAATTGGAATGATACGCGTAACATGCACAAGCAAAAATTATTATAATATAATAAATAATAATGCAAATTACAAATCGTTTGTCTGAAACACGATCAAATGCTTGATAGTATGATGATATTTCGTTCGTCCATTATTAATTGCCTATATTACTTGAGTTGATCTACTTCGCAATCTAGTCAAAATGTGAATAACTCATCATTATGGTATAGACATTATATTGTGCACTATATCACAATGTAATATACGTCACGAGATATTATAATTGTTCTAAATATTTTATAAAACGTAGAAAAAATAATTTATGTATCCGTATCGTTCTTGTATGTAAGTATTGTGTCGTGGCCAATGGCAATACTAATTGTGCATTTATTTAGTATAATTATTTTGCACGTTAATTAAAAATTATATAACGCATCAATCAAATTTTTGCATGATATATATGTAGGTACACACACTTGTATCACAATCATAATAAAATTACACATAGCCGAATCTAATGTTTACTATAGTCTATTTCCACACGTTTCCAAATTTAATATTATTAAGTAGAGCGTGTCAATAGAATTTACATGATAACGAGATATATAACAAATACCCGGTACAATTATTGTTTTTATAAGTTTCTCAAATATAAAATAAATATGATTCATATTTTATTTATAAACCAAAAAAGTTTGTATTAAATAAATAGTACAATAAAATACATAATTTTTATTTAATGAATTGTATGCAATATAAAATATTGCGTGAAAAAAAGGTCATTGACGTTTAGTTAGATTAAGTGTAGAAAGACTAAAATGCACTCAACGCTCATATATATTGTATAATTTTTTTTTATCGAATTTTAAAAAACAGACATAATACCATATGCCTAAAAGTAGCCAGACGGTCGTATTATAAGTGCTTTGTAATGCTGTTTTAAAACCATACTTCTGTAAAATATCTTGATGACAGTAAAGTTCTTCTTATATCAATCTTAAAAAAGTCCTCTTATTGAGGAGGACTTTCAAGTTTAAAATTGTTTATGATTGTCGAGATTTAATTTAACACTAATCTGGTTGGTTGTAATTTATTATTTCATTATTTTAAACGATTTTATGAACTCTAGAGGACCTTTGTAATTTTAAATTGTTTTCAAAATTTTAATTCATGTTTAATTTGCAATCTAAGATAGATGTGTGTAATTTTACTGTGAAACGTCACAAAATGTTTTGAACGAATAATTATAAAAATGTTATTTGCCAACAAGGTTAAGCTAAGTTATCGCGATTTACTTAATTTCTAAAATATAAGATTTCATATTTTGAATTGGCTAGTTAAGAAAACAAACTGAAAAACTAGTTAGTCAATTACCAAAATTAACATGATTGAAAATAATTAATCATATTCAAATACCAAGATAAAATTTACAATGTATATTAAAAACACGTAGGAGATAAAAAAAAAAAATTATATCTATATAATAAGTATAATATATACTATTATCAACTACATGTATCGTGAAATTATGGTAAACTAATAATTATTTTACATCTTACTAAATATTAAATATTAATTAATTTATATGCTAAGAAAAAAATGGAGATAATTCTGATGAACTGTGAATAATTGCAACTTTGTTAGGTACCTATAACTAATATATACTACTTTACCTGGTTCAATATCATATTTTTTTAAATGTATTTTAATATTACATTGTATGTATATAATCCTAAAATTGTACGAATGATATACAGCAAAAAACAATGGACTTCAAATTAAATTAATAAAATAAATGTATTAATATTTATAAAAGTACTATAAAATAAAATAACCATAAACATGGTCGAAAGATCAACGTACAATTACTCCATGGCATATCATTCAGATGTGTGGAATGTATGGAGTACGGATCATCAATAACGAAATTTAGTACCAATATTTGAACTAAAATAGATTAGTAAATATAATACTAGTAAGTACTAAATCTAAACAATACAAAATTATCAATATATTTACAAATAAAAGTTTTTATATAATATAAATGTAATTATGGTGTGTTTCTTATAATGATAAGTTCAAATTTAAAAAGTGGATAAATAAATTATATAATTGTTAATTATTATGAGATATTATAATATTTATAATACAAAGGAATTTTTAGCTTTAAGTTACCCACAAAAACAGATAACCGAGCAGTATGATAAAATACAAATATATATACTTATATAATATAAAGTATATACTGTAAATTAACTTGACGAATAATGATGATTATGATGATGATTATGACGATGATGATGATGAAATAATGACTATAATTATTTTAATAGAAGTCAATCGTATCTTTTTCTAACATATCGAACATTACACAATAAGTATACCATCATTTGATTTATTAAAAATCTACAAATAAACATCTTAATTTTTGTGAATTATTAAAAATTTTACTGCATAACATTTAATTTTACATTAAATATTTCGCATTCATACTTTATGATGGGACATTATTGTCTTTACTGTCTTCATAATTTAAAAAATAACGTGCACATCTTTTATCATTTACAAAGAAAAAAATTATCTTCAATAAATAACCAAACTTTATTAAAAGAATATAATTTCAGTTTCTAGCATTACCAAATAAAACTGGAAAATAAATAAATAAACTAATTATATATAGCTGTATAACAACCAATTTGATTTCAAAATGTCGGTGTTCATAATAAATATGACTTTAAAAAAGTTAAACAAGTACCTAAGTACCGCTCTGCTGTACGTTATGTTATGAGTGAAACTCGTTATTAAGTAAATCGCTATAATGGATTTTGTTAAATTTAAATTCAATCATAACCTGTTGTACACAATGAAAAACGATTCTGATTGATAGAGACTATATACATTTTGGTAGCTATGGTTACAAAATTATTTTATTATTTTAATAAAATACTGGATTTGCGTAAAAATTCTCGTTTTTTTCTTAACTTTTTGTTTGTTTTGGTCGATTATAAAAAAAAAAAAAAATACTGGGCATTTTTAAATTTGAAAAGTGAAAATTGAAGCGTTTTATCGACTACTTATCATGAACACAGACACATAAAAAAAACACTCATCATTGTAAAATCGACGCATTTATCTCTCCGCTCTAAAAAATTACGTGCAACGCCAAAAATATATAAATTTATTGCTATTTAGTATATTTATTAATATTTATTAGTTTATATTTAAATCTATATTCACTTTAAATAAATGTAAAAATCACTCTCAAATCAAATATGATATATATCAGATAAGCCATAGGTATTTGTAATAAGTTAAGGTTGTGAAATTAATATTCATCGATTTATTGTAGAAAACTAAAATACAATAAAAAACCTATTTAATACATTACATAGAAGAATAAAATACGATAGATATTTGTATTGTTAAATTCAAATAAAAAACCATACTTTATTACACCACTATAATTTTAAAGACTTAAATTTATATTAGAAAGGACCTAGTTGTAGTGTAAAACAAAAATAAAATGTATTTTCTCATACTTGTGTAATTATAAAATTCTCTGTGAAATAAAGTTTTTGCATAAGTGATAGTAATATTTGTATATTATTTATATAAAAAGATAGATATTTATACTTTTTAGTAGAAAGCATTCCAGAAATTAGAACCTAATTTCGATTGTAGTTTAAAATTGTAATTTGATAAATGGCAATTTAAATCGCGCCATTCGTTATAATATCACATTTCTATGTACAACAAACACACACAATAAATAGGAAAATCGATAAGAAATATATGATTATATTACAAATACATAATAATAATAATGCAATTACCTAATTAAAACAATCGAAGTGTTTATAAAATTCTAAAAATATACTAAAAATCGAATACTTTCCAATTTTTATTTTGATTATTACTGGATATACTTATAACTTAATAAATTATTTTTAATAGGTAAATACAAAAGAAAGGCGTCTATAAACATTAAACATATGGTCCCAATAAATTATAAACTTTATTGTACACTACAATTAGTGCAATTTGTACTTATAAGCTTTTTATTTTATATTATAGTTATTCAAAGTCACAAATTAAATTTAATTGACTTATTGATATAATTTAATGCATATTTTAAAAAATAATGATGTACAAACGAGGTACAAGTATTTTGCACCAATTTATGGTATATAAGTGGTTATGAACTAATTCACTTCAAATTACTATTTTTTAGTTTAAGCCATGTTTGCTAAATTTAATTTTTAGTTTATATAATGTATATTATATATTTTTTCAATAAGAAATAACTGAAATTTTCTGAATTGCATCACATGCGTGCAAATTATAGAAAGAAGGTAACCATGTAGAACATTTGAACGATTGTTTTATAAGACGACTGATTTCTTTATTGAACCTTATACATTATAGTATAAAATAAGACATAAGTATATTCTTTTCAAAATTTATTTCTGTAGTATTTAAAGGCATTTTAAATTAGCAATAATAAACTGAATACATTTTAAGAGAAAATCAAAGAATGTATCTTAATCTTTCTTCCCAGTTCTCCCTAAATAGGTACTAATGTCAAAAATCAAAATTGCCAAAGTTTTAGAGATAATATATTTCAATACACTATGATTTTTTGTAACTGTAAGTATACTAAAATTGTATAAATAATTTTAAATTTAAATGCATAAAGCATATCTAAAAAAAACTCTAAGTTATTAATCACAAGCTGATCAAAAACACGAAAAAATAAATATAAAATATATTATCGTTTTAATCGTCTGAGAATGATATTACAATTTATTTCTTGTTTAATTTAATTTGAAACGTATCCATTTAGACCGTAAATAATTTATAACACTCATAATGCCTGTAATTTGCATCCATGAAAATATATGTCATCGGAGAAAAATCAGTGTTAGTAAGTAGTTAATTCAATAGTAAGATGTATACAAATAAACAAATTAATATTTAGTATAAGTATTCAGTACTTAATATTTAATAATGATTATATTTTATTACGATTATTATTGGCTTACAGCTACCATTGCGTTTTAAAAATGTTATAAATGTGTCGTAAATAAGATAAAAATAAAGATAATTAAACGCGTAACTTTTCATTAGCTTTGTGATTTACAAAATTTATTTTTTATAAAAATATAAAGTAAGCACCACACGGCTTTTAGAGATTTTTAGATATGTAGGTCTGTCCCAGTATATGAACACAAAGTAAATAATATTATGATTTATAAAAATACATTATACTACTCGTATATTAGAGTGTTGAAGATATGCACTACAAAATAATGTTGCATTTTATATATAATGATACGATATTACAATATTTTTCGTGTTCCGAAAATAATCGAAAAAAATGACAAGAAAATTACTATTAAAAAAAAAGTAAGACCTCTTCAATGCCGTTCTGTACATATTTTGTTAGTGTTCAATGATTGCGCCTATATATAATAATAGATTGTTATCAATTTAAAGACAAGGTTTTATGCAGGTACCAATATATTTGGTGTTAACGAGATAAACACGGATAAGGGGTGTTAAAATTGAAAAAATTATAATTTCTAAATCACGTCGAACTCCGCGGGCAGAATGTTGAACGTATTGGTCGCGGAAAATATTTTATTCTTGGCGATGAAATATCATGTCTTCGTAAAATCAGAACGCCCATACCGTTATATATACATTGAGTAATGACAATCGACATAATAATATATATGCCCATAATTGTATGCTCTCTCGTTTCACGTCAATCATCAGCCATCGCATGTGGATACGTCATTTGACGATAAAGAGCAAATTTCTCTATTACAAAAATATCCACGAGAAAAAAGAGCACAAAACGCACTGTAGTTTCGATTTCATACTTTATGTGAAGAATATAGTGTTGAGGGTATATAACGAGGACAATTGTGAATCTTACCGCTATGATTTTCCCCGCAATAACATTTGTTCAAAATTCTAATCAATTATTTTGAAATGCGACTTCAGACGATAATTTCTTTGTATTAGAAGCTTCCGATTATTATAATATAGTTTTGTTAACGCTCAAAACAAAATAAAAACATTTGTTTTAAGTTTCTAAGAATCATCCAATACCGGCCAATATGAGCAAGATTTATGTAAATATTTTGACATTTAATTGCTAATTTCCGTCAAATATTTAAAATAAAATCTTTAGGTATTCAAACGTAGGCGAGATAAAGTATAGTAGGCAAGCAGATATGTACGACGACAAACAAAGTGACAGACATTCTGTATAAACATTATATAGGCATAAGTGTATTACAATAATAATATATTATGGTAGTCAATGACAACGTGCGCCGAAGGTGTCCGGAGTGGACAAGCCAAATACCGACACGCGTGTACGTTGAGTTGCCACATCGAATTCGTGGTAGTATATTTTATTTTACTTGTGTTTTAACACTGTACAGCACCAACAACGATGATAGTTATAGAATATGTATATAAATTCAAAATATTGGTTATTATAGGTAGTTTAAACGTTATTATAATAATCTATAAACACGATAAAATGTACATTTACATTATTGTAGTAGCTAGTTCTATCAATAAAGAAATTTGAAATCGACAATAAACACGTAAACATTAAACATAAAGCGTAGGAAAAATGTTTCGTTTACATACTTTAAATAAATACAATATATAATTTGATATTCTTAATTTTTATATATTTAGTTATTATTTATTAAGCTATCCACGTCCGATTGTACGCTCAAATAACTGACGGTAATATATATATACTATTTTCGTAAGTACATATTATAATTATATTATAGTAGTGTTATTCGAATACATATCAGTGGCGTGTCCAGCAATAAGTATCACAGTCCCCAATAAAATTATAACTTTCGTGTATAAAAAAAACGTATGCCTTTCCCGTGAACATGCAAATTTCATTTTTAAATTCACAAGACTCTCCTTTTCTCACAAAAACAAAATCACATGAAATGGTAATAAAGCCTAAACGGTACATTAGTGCTTATAATTTATGTATATCGCACAAATTGAGATATAAAATGTATTCATCTACATATTATACAACTATATTTAAGCATATAGGTTAAAACATTTTAAAGTTTAAACCTAAAGAGACGCGGTATTTGCGTCCTTAGTTCTGTGCCTGTAATGTATGAATTATTATTACTTATAAAATACATCCCCTCCTATTAAAAATTCCTGGACAAGCCACTGGTAGTATTATGTGATTTATACGTATAATCACGTTTTCATAGTAGTACATTAAAAAAGAACTTACCTTCCATAACATAAACAATGCTGCCCACATCTCCTTCTTTAATAATAATGCTGTCGGAGGCATACTCGACGGGATACATACAGTCCACTATCTCTCTAATCTGTGTTGATTCCAAATTTTTCATGAAGTCATTGTCCAAAACAGCACCTTTGATCAATTCTCTAGACCTAAAAAGTAATATTCATATTATAATATAATTAATATATATATTAATAACAATTAGTTAACATAATTTATCACTTATTAAAAATATAATACTAAAATACTTCATACACATTTTAAATCTATATTTAAATATAGTACAAATATTAAAACTAATTAAAAAACTAATATTTCGAAGATTTAGTATTATTATAGGTACCTAGCTATTAGCTGTTATTAAAAGTTATTGTTTTTATTTACGAACACGGCGACTGTAAATATAAATATTTAGTTAATTTTTTCCAAGTGTGATTATCACACTTAATCAAAATATCATATGAATTTAACTAACACGATGACTATAGTTAAGTATATGATGGCATCAATTACAACCAAATTAAAAACAAAATTCGTCAAAGATGATTTTGATCATAATATATTAAGCAAGAATTTTAACAATATATATTGAAAATGTCCAATGTTTACGTGTAACGAGAAAATATCAACTAATCATACCTATAGTACCGATAAGTTATATATAAATATTTTATTGTAAGAAACTTTTTTATTCTGACCAATTTGTTTAATTCAAATATATATATATCTGTAGAACAACTCATTTACTAAGTAGTTGTAACATATTACTTATCACATATTTATGTTAAAAACATTTTTACTTGAATTTTTTACTTTTTTAATTATTTATTTTTAATATTTTTTATCATAACGTTATATAATATATAATCTATACATAATAGTTATATATATATAGTAGGTATATACTTTATAGTTTATACTGTGTAAACATGTATATGATTATGATAATAGTACAGTGTCCTCGTTCAGAAATGTACATTTTTACCCGACAGTACGAAGTATTTGCGTTTTGTATTTTAAAATGGACAGTATACAAATAAGTGACAGTTTATCGTCCCTATTATTTTAGGCAACTAGGTATGGTTTTTATGATAATATTTTTCCACCATGCCATCGATAATAGATATATGTAAGCATTTATTTCATATTTTATATATATATAGTATTATGTTTATTAAGATGCTTTTTATTTAACATGGTATATTATTATAAAGGAAAATATATATTGTACTCTAATTTCTAATTCTAATACTAACATAACGGAGCAAATTTATAGTTTTCAATGAACTAAATCTTCATATTTAAAAAACAGGCAATCACGACAACAAAATCCGTCTTTGGACCAAATTATAGGCAACCACAGCAATAAATATAAAATTTTCGACATGTACAATAAACAAAGCACACGAAACGAGTAACTGAGCAAGTTGCATCCGTGCCAGTAATAATAAGACATTATACGGTGTTGTATGTCTTACCAAAAAAGTAATCAGAAGTCACCGTAAACTGAATTTTATTACATAATCTTCGCCTTATACTGCTTTACTATCCGTATGCGACAGGCGCGTGATAATGTAAATAATATATGTAGGTACGAGTATATTTATTGGATATTATTATAATGTATAAAACCATATTATAATAGTATAATAGTTCAGGGTTATCGCCCGATACCCCTTGATTGAATTAAAACTTAATCTTACAATTTCATATCACGATAATAACGGAATTTTTCATTGTGTAATATTTGTATTACTTTAACATAACATAATATAATAATAACCGTAATAATAAACAATATATGTACACAATCCTACTATTATATTTTTTAGTTTACATACATTATTCATTCGTTTATTTTTTTCCAAAATACAAGCTCTGTAAATTGTAACATTAAATTATAGTAATAATATAACATGCTTTATGGTTTTCGTAAAAAAATAATACTATTATTCTATAAAATTACGATTTAAAAATATTGAGTTATACATAGTTGTATATACATTTACGCATTATTAAATACAAAGGATCATAATGTAATTTATAAAATTATAATAGGTATCTCATAATGTATTTTGCGTTAACATAAAAAAAAAAGATTAAAAGGCCAACAATTTGTAATCCATTATGACTTTCAATTATTTCATATCTAATACAACTGTTAAAATAATATTTGTAAAAAAAGTATAAAATATTATTATTTATTTTATTAAATATATTATTTTAACGTTTAAAGATTACAAAATAAATGTATTCAAGTTTTATGTAATATTTACTAAACAATATACATATAATATATATCTTTGATACAATCTAAAATCAAACAGTAATTTATGTTCATACGTGTATTTCTTTACATACATTTTATATAAATTTAACTCAAAGCCTAATTAAACTTTTAAGAATAATATAATAAATAAAACACAAAATTAAAATATTGAGTAACGGTTACGAAAAAAATTATGTTTGATGTGAATAAAACGGAGCATGTAGAGGTAAAAGTATAACATTATAAAAAAAATATTATGTTTACTATTTCTAAACAAAATCTTTTTTATGGTTATATAGTATTTATACATTTTCGAATTGTATAACATCATAAATGTTCAGTTTCTTATTCAATGCAGAATATTTTTCTGAGAACTTTGATACATAAAAATCGAATTTCAAACATGTAGTTAATTAAAATTAACTATAACTATAATAAGTTTTACTAAAATTAATAACTATAGTTATAACAAAAAAATATGTTATAAATATCAGATGAACACAGTGGAGAATTGGAAAGTATTGCTGCAATATCACATACAATGTTAGTATAGGTATATGCTTAGATCTCCACGCATATAAACGTTAAATTCTTAGAACATTTATAATCATTATAACAATATGATTCTTATACTATACTTAATGGCTCATTAAAAATTAGACTTTTAAACATAAAAATCTTAATTCTAAAAAAAAACTTTTTTCCAAGATATAATAATTGTTTATTGGAAATAATTCACTCGGATTAAAATATAATATAATACATTAAAACACCTTTTAACCTTTTTCTACATGGACATCATATACTGTATACTCATACAAATTTTTCAAACTATTATTTCCTAATAAATTGTATAATATTTTTAACGCACTTAAATCTGTAAACTTTTAAAATAGAGTACCTAAATTATATTATTACAAATTAATACATACTTATTGAGCCGTATTATATACAAAATATTGCTCAAGTATGAAATATATATTCATAACAAACTATATAAAAAGAATAAGAAAAATAAATCACATATAAACAAATAATAGCAATTATATTACAATGTAATAATTTATTTTAATTTAAATGATTTTTTAATATTATTATTTATTACATATTAAATTAATTATAGATACCTATATGATTTCTTGGAAATTAAATTAAGTTAAGATAGATTAAATAAAGTAAATACAGTAACATGAAATATTAAAAAACCATGATAAATCTATTGCAATTCATAATTATAAATTTCATAACCATTAACATTTGAAAAATCTCAGAAATAAAATCCTTTCAATTAAAACATTATTTTATTTGGAACCAAGTGTTATAATAACACTAACGAGTACCCACTGAGTGATGGCAACGAACCAAGATAAACACGCAGAATTGTTTGCTTTAATCCTTTGAACTCATAATTGCGTAGGATTTTAAAATCCAAATTCAGAAAAATGTCATCTTATTTTAATTTGTCATCGTAGTTAATTCAAATTTCTATCCACTATAATTATTTATAATAAGACATAATATATTATAAACTGTAATAACTATATTTTGTTATTTCGATAATATTGTGTAGTGATAACTGACAATGACGTATTATTTTCCAAGTACCATGTTGCAATAGTCAAAAACTCAAATTTTCTCAAGTACAGCTAGATAATAACTAATAAGTGATAACTATAATGTTCATGCTTTATCCGTAATCATATTTTTATAATTAACAAGCTTTAAAAATATATATAAACATACATAAAAATAATCAAAATAAAAATTCACTTATAACAGTTGGGGGGATACATGAGCATATTAAAAAAATGACATTTGTAATCAGTGATGTGCAAGGATACCTAACAAATAATGTACTTCTATATTTTCTCGGGTTACGATTATTATAAAAACATAAGAAATAAACAAGAGGAGAGAAGGCCAATTGATCGACGGTTTTACATGAGTTTAGACTGCCCAAGGTTAGATTCTGAGTAGTTATAATTTTTTCACATCACGTATTTCTCATCAATACTTACTTTATTTTCAATAATTCGAGTTTTAAAATACAAAACAATGATGTTTAATCACTTTTCACCTGTAGTAAATAGCTTAAAATAATAGATAGTAGTCTATAGAGAAATATATTATGTATAATGTTTATTATAATTTATAATAAACATTTTCATAAAACCAATGTAAGTACAAAGATACGTCATACTATATAACTAAACATACAATACAAAGGAAAAATATTGTAAATGAAGATTAAAGTAAAAAAATTGGCAAACAATTTAAAATATGCTTTTAACTTTCAATTTATTTTTCTAGTGCAGGCAAATTAGTAGTTTGAATTTGGTAATTTGCAGTTTGCACTTTTTACAAATTACAAGAAAATTTGATAAAAATAAAATCTTTGATAAATAACTTATTTGTTCTTATTAAATAAAGCTTTAATTTTAATAGCATGAGAAACTTTTTAAACAAATAATAATCACCTATTTTATAATCATTGAAATAATTTTATTTTCTAAAATTTAAAAAATGTTTATACTTTGTATTACATTATGTAGGTACCTATATTAATTTTAGTATTAATTTTTCGAATTAATTAGTTGTATTTATCCATAAAAATATGTACATTGTAAACATACGAATATTTAATGATCGGAAATATACTGCATTAAGTACTTTTTTTAAAAAGAATTTCATATTAACCCTTTCATATACCGATAGTACGTAATATAAAATATGTATAATGTACATAATATATTATATAGATAGACAATGCTACTGTTTCCCTTACGTAACTCGTAACCGATTAGGTCCATATTATATTATGTAGGTACATATTATTTGCATTCAGGACTCATTCACTTTCCAACGTTATGTCGATGGATTTGAATAATAATTTATTATTTTATTATTTCCATATGACAATGCATCGATTCAATGGATATACGTATTTATATTTACTATACTGCTCAGCGCAGTGAATGGCTTTCCAAAAATCGTTGAATTATTAAAATATAAAATTATGTATCTTTGAGAAGGTTAAATCTATTTAAAATCTATATTATTATACAATAGTTCAATAGAATATAATACAGTGGAGAAAAAACGAATTTATCAAGTACAGAGCGCGTGTTTAAATATATATATATATGGTAATATGATATTGCATACTTGAAAAATACGCATTATTAATTTAGACACGTATATGTGTCGAGTGTATGTGTATTTCCACATTTCATGCATTTAAAAAACTACTATCTCGAAATTCGGTTCTCCGATGATTTTGGCTAGGCTTGTTTACCTCGAATTGTAATTTCTCCTCTGTGCATAATACATATTATATTAGACTATACACTTCGTTACAGCTGCTAAGGGAGGGACAGTAAATTTAAAAAAATATATTACAATCCATTAAGATAACATCGGATAGATATATAATATTATATAGGTACTGCCATACCGTCCAAATGGTGTACATAAAACATACTATTTTATAAATTTTGGGTTGGAAAAAATTCATGGTTTTATTGGAGGATGATGGAGTTTTGTGCGCCTAAACTGTATTGTATAAAAATATAATAAAATGCAATGTGCAAATAATATGGGTCAATCGCCGCGACACATAGGTGGTATATGCATGGTTATAACAACAGCGTTTATGGTTTAACGTGATAAATTACAAGGTGACGTACAAAGACAAGACAAATATATAATATACATTCCCATAGGTATAAATGCGTCATGTTATCAGACAATAACACAATAATTATGGCCCCTGAGGGTACCCTGCCATACTATAGTATATATTATATGTAGTTGTTATATATTAAATATTGTAATAACTAAGTACAATAATCATGTTCACCCACTACACACCACCAGTGTTATTGTATTGCTTGTGTACAGTATACAGTATGTTATATTAGATTATATTGGAAATAAATTACTCCATAATGAATTTAGAAGTACAAGTTGTACAACACAAGTGATTAGAGTTAAAGACAACGATTTATTCGAGGACATCAATCATGCATACTTAAAAAAGTTACAGTAATTCACACTTTTAAATAACGTTTCACATCACCCCATAACAAGTTCAAACGCTAGTTCGCAATACATAGATTTTTGCAAAAATACTACAGAGTGATACACTATAATGTTAAAACAATTATATATTTATGAAAAAAAACCATAAAAATATTTACCATTAATAAGTAAATATAAGTTATTACAATAATAATAAGAATAACCCTATCTAATATGATTAATTATTTCTAATATATTTTTTTACATTGCGTATGACATTTAAGTATATACATTGGGTAAAGGTTTGTATAAAAATTATATTTCAAACCCGGTATCCACTACTCGCTATAATGTGATGCATAAATGCGAAAAAATGAAGAGTAGGTACCATTGCCAAAGCATGATGATATAGTATACCTAGTCCCGAACGCGAACCTCTAAAAATGTTATTAGTGAATATTTTATATTATGTTAGGATAGAAAATGTTCAATAAGTGTACTGATGTAAAATAAAAAATACATCTACGTAAACGAAAATATTATAATCGTCATTATTATTATTTTATAATAGATTATTGAACGTTTGACGGATGCTTAAAATCGATTTTATACAATATTTATCACACAACAGCTACGATAAGTGTATAATGCGATACAGACGCATATTTGTGCGTTACAATAACCTCGAGTATTTGGTTCAGGGACCATTGGGTCGAAAAATAATAATATAAATGCATAATACGAATACGCGCGGCACCCGTTTTACAGAGGCACAGTGTTGGGCGAATAGTATTATTATCATAATATAAGAATTAATGATATAAAATAATAATATTATATCATCGATCGGAATCGTCAAACAGTATCAATCTATAAAGGTAATGGGTGTATATATGTATTATGTATATATTTAATACAATATATTATAATATATTCATATAATGTATTACTATGAACGGCTAAACGTGGTGAAAGTTTCAATCGATTCAGAATAACTGCCAGGCATCTTGTACACATATAAGACTTAACGTATTAGCTATTGTAGTATCGCGTGTGGTGCATCTTAATGTAGTAGCAAAGTACAATTGAAACCGATGATACGGTAATAGATATAAAAATTACTCACTGCCTGGCGCCTATATAATATTATATTAGCCACATACAGAGGAACCGCTGTGGTGCCGTCCGTATTATATTTACAATATATAATATACTAAATATACTATATTATAATATATATATATATAGGTCATAACTGCCAATCTTTATAAACGTATGATGCTTAAACAATATGAAAATCGTTATTATATTATCATAATCACCGCACGAGATGACAAGTATTCGGCGTCTGTACGTCTCAGAGACATTATACAACAACATCGTATTACAAGTTTCATACACGCCTATATTACTAGCTACCTATAAATATATTATTTTACCGATCGACGGTGCGACAACGAGAGTAAAATATAATTATATATAGCTGTATACCTAACCAGTAACTACAGCTGTTATATATTATCGCAATCAGCGAGTGTGGGCTGCAGCCATCGATCGAGGGCTTTATTTTTTTTCCAAATCGGCTGCTATAACAACCTACATCAGTCCAAGGAATTTGTTCCGATACGAAACGTATAAGGCATGAAAATGTCCAACTCCACAGCGACTAATTAGACGCACGCAACGTCGTATACACGCGTTGATCCACGCCAAGGTCTACCCCACTGTCCGTGTGGTTTTATATCTACCTTTTTATCTAATCAAATCTTTCAATGCGCGTAAAAAATCTTATACACGTGACAACGTATACATATCGATGATTCCATGCATTTAAATTAAACATACTACAAATCTATACCTTTAATTATTTTTATTAACTGTCTGTAAACTCCAATGTTTGCTGCCAATGTTGTTCACTACCACGAATTTAAACACGCGATATCGTCCAATCATTTTCCAACTGTTTATATTCGGTGTATTTATTTATTTTATTTTTTTACAACAACCGATAACACGGTAAAATATCATACAAATGACTGTAAGAGTATGTAAACACAGACATAGACCGACAGAAGTGTATCAGGATTGCGATTGCAGAGGACATTATCAAAAGCGATTTTACCGACCGGAAATTCTACATGGAAATCGTCTTTTCGAACGACTGGTTGATCTATAATAAAGCGAAAATAATTTTTAAAAATGACTTAAATACAACTTAAAGTTTACACTTGAGTAATAGTAATCGATAAACTTTTTGACCTCGAGTTTCTGGAATTTAACAACAATGAGTAGTGGCGCCGATGTCATCCGAAATATCTATGATAAATGCATATATATATATATAATAGTACACCTATCACCCAACCTATTACAGATTCATTAACTCTCTTTTAAATATAGTTTTAAATGTTTTAATATAATGTTGGTAACTTAAGTCTTGGGCGGAAAATATAAAAACGAAAACGTTCTGGAGATTTCACGAGTCATTCTAACTCGTTTCCTGCAGAATAATTACATTCGTAGATTGATCGGTAAACGATAGAAACAGTAACTGTATTCTTACGTGGCATGTACGACTAGACAGCAAGCTACAAACTCTCTTCACCAACTATGTGACTATCGATGTACGACGAATCTATGGCAATTAAGACCTATCGACTATCGCATTATATTATTATTATATTCGAACCATCTTCAAAATCTAATCACACTGTGTTATAATAATCAACTCGGCAAATAGCAACGATAAATGCTTATTGCCAAACGCAACAAGTACGTAAATGACATAACAACTAATTATTATATTTATCGTAATATAATACTACTTGAACACGGACATACGCGCCGTTAGCTCGATCACTTTGAGATCTCACATTTAAATACCGTAGTATCGATTATATACTATATAAGCAAACACATAAATAAAAAATATCGAATGGTTACCGAGGCTCGATTCCAAAATAATATCGAACTGAAGTACGAATAAGCCGAGGCTGTTTAAAACACGAATTTGTTGAGGGTATAAATTGTATTCTCCCTCAAACACGTCTATAAATTGTTAATCGCATAACCAACACGATATTTCTAAGCAAGATACGTGAAAACGCAGAAGAATTTTAAAGGACGAGTCAGAAAACAGTTGACCAAAATACTGGATATGGCACTACCGGTTACTTATAGTTACTATACTGCAGGGGTGGTTACTATTAAATTTAAGTAGCCGCAAATTTACGAGCTACATTTTTAAGAGATGTTTATAAAATAGTTGATAATTGTACTCTAAGCTTGATGTTATGAGTCTCGTTGTTGCCACCCCTACTATACTGTCTGCGGAAACCTACAACGTTACATATCCGCGAGTCCTACGGGACACAACACACGCATATATTATATACCATATAAAACTATATACATTATATTCGTTATTATTATACATAACCAGAGAGATGTTTCAATTATAGATACAATAGGCCTATGGACTCTGTTATTAAGTGACCTAGAATTTTGGATTTTGAATGTGCAATATTTTTTATTGTCGTACAATCGAGTTTTCGCCGTATAAAATATACAATAAAAGACCATTTTCCTTTATTGAAGAAGATTTAAACAAGATTAATATCAACTAAAACAATTGAGAGACTCGATAACTTGGCTTTAAATTCAATAGAAATTTTGATGATGCAACAAATAAATTGTATTATAATAATCAGATTACAACGCATTATATCAAACAATTTTAAACGTTTTATGTGATGAGTAGAGTTCGGATGTTATGACTTAGCATATTTTTTTCACGCAGTCAGAATTATACCAAAGTATGATACAAATTCGATTCATTAACTATACTTTGCATTGACTATATTATTGTATAGTCCACATCTTCTACCTCGCTTAAGTGCTAAAATATCAAAATCAAGTCAGCCCAATAAGACACTCACTTTGAGGACTTTGGAACCTTGACGATAGGCAGTGGGTCAGTGGTCCTGAGTGGTTCGGCGGAAATGGCCTGCCGAGTGGGCCGACCCTTGAACGACGAACCCGTGGGGTGGCCGTGATGATCGCCACCGTTACAGCAACCGCCACCTCCGCCGCTGTTTCCGTACACGACCAGATCGTCAGCCGACATCTGGATGGCCATAATGTGATGGGTGAGAGGCCTGACCACCTGTCGAAACTTGTCGATCTCGTTGCGCAGGTGCCGGACGCTGGCGTCGCGCTCGTCGAGCCGGTGCTCCAGCCGGGCGATATACTCGTCTTTCTTTCTCGACTCGGACATCCGGCGGGCCAGCTCGCGCTCCAGGTCTCGCAACCTGTTCATCACTGACGTGCTCATCGCGAGCGCTGATGGTTCAATATCCACAAACGGTACTATTATAGTCCAATTTATTATTATCGTACCGTCGTTAACACGTATATTATCGCGGCGCGTACTGTATAATACGTAATTGCGGTGTGGTTTCGGACGCGTCGAACCGACTGTCGCAGGTACACGCGCGGCGGTGCGCTGTTGCGTTTACGCGTTCCATGCGTTTGTGTTTTCCCCTCCGCTGTCTTGTTGCAACACAACCGGGTCAAGGATCTGTAAAACGATGATCGATTTCAATTCCGTGCGCGGCGACCGGCGGGTCGGCCGCAAGGTCCTCCGGTAGGAACGCGCCGCGAAAACCGGCCACGGGAATTATACAACATAATAATAATAGTAAACCATATATTACTAGGTCTGGGAATTTAATGCTTTAAATTTAAAAAAAAACCTAAAATTCCCTAAATAAAAATGCACCTACATTTTTTTATTCTAAACCAGTTTTAATCAAAAAAAATTTATTAAATTTTACTTTTGCAGAACTGCAGAATTTTAATAATTCTTCTACATGGACTTTTAATCTAAAAAATAATTATTCTCATTTATTTTTCCGTCAAATCTCAATATGTATGTTATACGGATCCGTTCGAAAAATAACGATAAGGTAAAAACAGTTAACACATTATAAAATATAACTCTTTTAAATAAAAATCATAAAATTAATAAAATAATAAACAGAGTTTTTGTGTTAATTATAGCCTAAAACACTAAAAAAACAAAATAAATGTCTTTAAAAATGAAAATTGTCAAAAACTATAAAATTAAAACTCCTTATTCTAATCTAAAAACGTACATGTTATAAAACAAGCATCACATAGCTTTGAAAAACAATTCTAAGTGTATTTAAAAACCAGCCCCAAAAAACAAAACCTAGCCTCAGTTTCGGTGTATAACGAGTGATGGGTGTGTGGGATGACGAAAATCTGCGACTGGACTACCCTGCGCTCGTCGTGATGATGATAAAGACACTATTTTTAAACGGAGAAGAAACGTATTTTCCTGCAGTAACGTAAAAAATAAACTATAATATTAAATTGCATTATTAACGATAAACGAGATCGTAAAAAAAAATTAAGTAGTTATGAAATACTTGTATAATGCGTGTGGTGTTGCAGTATTATGTGCGTGCGAATACTATAATATATACGCGTATAATATGTCGTTGAACGACGATTTAAGTTCGTCATAATTTACGACTTTGGCGTGTATTTTTTATCGTCGGTTTTGTTTTTATTATAATACATATACTTTGATCGTAAACGAACATTATTTTTACACGCGTATACGCGGTTATTAAAACCTTTCTGAGTCTTGCCGTATTCCTATATTTAGAAGGAACTAACCAAAATATTTTACGTGTCCAATGACGGTATTATCATATTCATATTGTCATTCTGTATCACCATATAATCGTCGCAAAGATATACATGCATGCATGCCACATATTATAACTTTGTACTACTAGAGATACAAAAAGAAAAAAAACCAATAAAATAAGGGTATTTGTAATGAATACTTTGACGAGACTCATGCGAGAATTGTGTCCACGGGACTTCGAAACGAATACGAGAACTGGCTAAAGGTCACGGATCAGAGTCGCATAACATATATAATTCAGCTGCAGCTATATAATAATGCATACTGACATAGAATATTCTTTTCGTTATCGGGCACGAATACAAATTGGTGAATAAGAGAATGTTATATATTATAAGCATAACCAATTTAAATTATAGATTTAAAATTAAATAATATACCTACATATAAGTAGACAATTTGTTTGCTTAACATTTTGGGGGGAGGGAGTTGAACATGTATAATGTCTGGTTGTTAATTGTATAATTTGGCATTTCCGTCCAAGTTAAACTTTCACACAACGACAATTCATTTTACCTGTGTACACACGCAGAAAGCAGACTACATGCGGAATAATAGTTTGAACGGAATTAATGGATAAAACGCAGTAAAATCTATACGTATTACATACGAATAGATAAGTAGATTTATCGTCAAACAGACGAAATCCCGTCTTTGAGAAAAAGCCTCGTCTTGAAAGAGTTGTATGTATTTCATTGACAAATATAAATTAAAGCTCGAATTTAATTAAGCTGGTTTCAAGTCGACGTCATGAAACTACCCGCGCTACCAACCATACACGATAATTAAATTATGAGATACAACGAGTATTTATTATATTTATATACGATAAATCTGCAACGACGAAATATTAAATGAAGATTTCTACCGCGACTGCGCATATACCAGTATTCTTAACATTTATGTATTGCGACAATCCCCAAATGAATATTCAAATTATTCGTGACCCCTAATTATATACTTTATATTCACATTTATAAAGAATACCATTAAAAATAAATACTATATAATAATACGATATACTTATGAAACATTAAGCACAGGTAGCAGTTTTTAAAATATTAAACCCGTATTTTTCTGTTTAAATAATATCTTATTATAATAGTATATGCGAACAATATGTTTGTATACAATAGTGGGTTTTCCGTTTTAAATGATTTATGAAGCTAGACGTCATGATAAACTTATTTATTACTGAGATTCCTAATATTTTATATTGATTTGAATCATTAATTTTTTTTTTTAAACAACCCTAAATAATCAGTTGGCGATCTAGATAGGAAACACTGGTTCATACGACGATGATAATATGATATCCACGAACGTACATTGCGAGCTTTTGTGCACGAAAATACCGAACGACCTATGTGCATTACACGCACGCAACAATAGCGCGAGTACACTGACACTGTATTCCGTGTAACCGTGTGACCGGTACCTATTGAGAATTTTTTTATTATTCACCGAAACAAATAAAATTAATTATTGGTAAGACGATTTCGCCAATCATCTACCTAACTCGCGGTGGAATAGTTGAATAGTTTTGATTATTTGGTTTAAGTGTCAAAGCGGATCAACCGCCCGATTTACACGGGATACAGAGCCAATGTAATAGTACCTTAGGTACGTGTGGACAAAACCGGAAACGACGACGAAGGAGAGGTGATAATACACTTGAACGGAACGGATTATTATTGTTTATTGCAACAATATTGTTGGTAGAAAAGTAGAATTTATGACGCGACGGCGGACGGACACCGGTTGGACACCGCACATACGTAGATAGACGCTGAAAACGACTGGCGGCGGTGGCGCGACGCTGTCCGCCGTCGGCGCCCGGGACGTGACGTGTGATCGCCGCCGCCGTCACTCCCACCACGGAAGGCGACGGCTGCCACCTGAGCTTCAAGGTGGGCACCCACGGGGACGCGCGTTTGTCCCCGCCGCACAAGCCTCGGCGGCCAAGCTTGTCTCGTGTGCACAGCACGCGCTACCCTCACTCTCACTCACTATCTATCTATACATCTCTCTATTTCTTTATTATCATTTGCCCTTCTATCGCAATATTTGTTACATACCGTACATAAATTATACTCTAAATACACACCGTACAGATTATAGATACCGCAGACACGGTATCTCAAACTTATATTTTTGCGTACCACTTATGTGTATAATTAGTATTGCAAGTCAGACGTGCTGTATTACTTATAACTATAAATAGAACTATTCAAATGTCAATGCATTTAAAACAGTAACATAATGTTACAAATAATAGTTTAGGTGCATTTATTTACAGCAAGTACTTAATAATTATTTACACAAAACATATAAAACAATATTAGATCGATTGCAAACATTATTAAAAATATTTATTTACATTAATTTTCTGTAATAAGTACCATACCACCGCATACCTTTAAATGTATATACCTTCAGTTTTACGCGTACCACAGCTTGAGAATCATATATAAGCAATAAAAAATTGACCTACGCGAAATGTACACACGCTTGACACTTTTATACTCCGTCCAAATAATTATTTTTATTAATAAAATGATGTACGATAGATGGATCGACATTCACCATTAACACAAACGATGACTGCAAGTATAGCGTCAAAAATAATCAAATAATTAAAATACAAACGTATAATTAAAACAAAATGTATCAACGAGGTTAGCATGGCAAGATGATTATGCATCAGATGTAGGGGTAACCTATACGTAATAAAACACAAAATCGATTAGAAAAAACCTACATGAATCAATCACGCTTTTATAACAGGTCATATTATTATAGTCTATTGCTATAGGCACAATATCGCTATACTGTAAAGAAAAGTACATTAAGATTACGAAAAAAAAATTGTATCCAGCCCAAAAGGCAAAAACATTTTTATGTTAATATAATTGTATTATTTTAGAGATTTAAATCAAATGTGTCTTCTTAAATCATGATGAAAAACCTTTCCAATCATAAGTGTTCAACAAACTCTTACCTATGTGGAAAATTCATCTACGTAAGGAACATACATTTTTCCTAGGATAATTATAATATTGTAATTAACCCCCTCCCCTCAGGTAGCGTTATACTTTAATATATTGTATCCATCTATTTATCTGTGTATATATCTGTCTCACTATCTATCTATCTATTGTAATACTTGTTACGTTATTTACATAAATTATACACAATATAAATACACACAATATTATAGAGTTGATCTGTACATATACATAAACGATGATACTTCAACTTCGTTCAAATTATTATTTATTATTAGGTATTAAAATGACAAACGACTTTAACATCCACCATTAAAACTCAAATATACAGTAAAGTATATATTATTAATTAAAATATATGCCTATATAATAATTTTTGAGTTGCAATACAAACTTCTCTACTTTTATTGAAAAAATCTCTTACAAAAATATGCAAACCCACGTAGTTGCAGAAAACTTAACTCTATACAACAAATATAAATTCTTCCATATAATATCGTTAGTAGCCTCTTTCCTACCACGTTACACTATTATATATATATATATATATATAGATAGATAGATAGAATAGATTATTAAGATTACCATTTTTAATTCATACATTGTTACTGTACGTCTGTGCCGAGGAAACGCGTCTCTGTTGGAGTGATATGTGTAGGTAGTACTGTTTTGTATAAGAAATATTATTCGCAAACGATCCTGCGTAGGTCTCTTTCTAGTATCTCGTACAACCGCAATCAAATGAAAATAAACAAATACGATCGCAAAAACCTGCAGTGCGCTCGATGAATCATTACAATATAGTATACGTGGGTCGCTCAATTCCTATCCGCAGTTGCAAATCAGATAGAAACAGGTAGGTAGATAATAGATATCCGAGACACCCAAATCATGTATTCGTCTAGAATTATATGATGTTTATTATATCGTATCAGTAATGAAAGGAAAAAATATAAAATAATAATGGTAATAATTGGGCGACGATCGAAAATATTAAAGCATAAATTATACCGTCACACCGCAGGCGTGTCATTCACAACATACGAGTTGTACAAGTGACAGTATTTTATTTCCGCGGGCTGCTGACAAGTTTTTTCTATACTGATTTACGAACTACGGAGGTGAAACCGTGACGGGTTATAGAGCGAATGACAAGTGGGCTCAAGTTGCTGTCTTATAATTTTTTATGATTCACATTCAATGCGCAGACTGAAAACACTATAAAACTATCCTTAGATTTCATACAATTGTAAAATTGACACGCGCGTTATTGCTATATAGTGTATATACTTTTATGCTAGTTTAAACATGCAGACTTAAAATCTTAAATAACAGCCTTCAAGAACACGTTTTACAATATACATGATATATTGCACATAATTGTTTTTATACGAATAAATTGAAAACGGGAGAAGAACCTCATTTTTCGTTAGTTTAAGTTATGACTTATAAGTCATTCAAATGAAATCCTATAAATTGAAGAAAAAAAAAAAGATCTATATAGTTGTTCTTCTAAAAAGTAATGAATTTCCTTTCTATTAAATTCTAAATGTTGTGTTTACAAAATTATATGATGAAAAATAATTTAGAAAATGTTGCCCCCTCCATTCCAAAATAAATCTATCACTGCCTGCGTGGCTATACCCATCAACCTTAAATAGATAGAAATTAATTAATTTAATATAAAGATAATATAATAATTTGAAAAAATCCTCTTACAAGTACGTAACGTAACAAACTTACGCTCAGCAGATGATGTTTAACTCCGTTGATTTAAAAATTAGAATGAAACTTGATGGTAAAAACATTATCTGTGTTTGTATGTTGGTTTTTTACGATGGTTTAATTTTTTAGCAAGTTATGCGTATATAATATAGCGTAAATTAAAAATGATCATAACCCACTTAAAAACTGAATAATCGTAAGTAAACCAACATACAAACACAAATAATGTTCTTACTATCAACTTTCATAATAGGTCAATTCACTCTAATTTTTAAATTAACGGAGCTTAATGCGATTTGCTGAGCATGAATTTGCTATGTTGCGCAACTTGTAAGACAGAGACAACATGCGGGTGTTGCGTCAATAATACAATAAAAATATAAGATACTTAAGTATGGGGAATAAAGAATATAGTATTTTAACCAACAAATTTGATTTTGTAAAAACTAATGAAACAAACAAAAAGAATAAAATCTTTTTTTCTTTTTTTATGTATCAATTTGTGTTGATTTTTTGATGTGTAGTTAAAAGTCAAATGTATTTTATTTCGCCGAAGTAATCCTGGCAGATGTCATACGATAGGACAGCTAATCCATGATAAAATATTGTAAACAGACTTCAAACACGTTAATTTATCTATATTAAACAAATAGACATTTATAGGGAGGATGTCAGCTATGTAAATGAAAAATTACCAACTTCGCAGTATTCTAACCTGATTATTCAAACCTTAACTAAAAATATCATCAAAATCTTTACACGTCTGTCGGCTATAATTAATGTTCCTTACTATAGTATCTATATTTATATAAGTGTGCCAAAACGAATTTTCGTTTGCCTGTAAAAAAAAAAAGCTGGAGAATTGTATTTTAAATGTGTTCTAAAATGTACAACGTTCTATATATATAAACTGTAAAAATGATCTTTATAAACATAAGTAACTTTGCAATTAAATGCATTTTATACTATAACAGTCGATAATTATTAATTATTGGTAAAACGCAACTCAAAGATTATAAATTATGGCTATATAAGAATGAAAACTGTGCATACAGTATTTAAATATCAGTTAATAATATAAAGTGCATTGAGCTCAATATTATGCAACCATATATAGGTATTAAATATTTAGATATTATATTAATATAAATTATAATAAACATTAGGTTAGATGTAAATAAAGGCGAACCAAATCACTAATATTATGTGATATACTTACTGGAATTCCTATGTATGATAAATTAGTTCAAATAGTAAAGCTATAATGCTATACTGCTATAAGTACCTTAAATAAATAATTTTATAATTATTTAGAACATATTAAATATCACGAGTAAATAACGAATAGTAATACAAAATTACTAAAACCTACGAACTAAATTAGGAATTAGGAATAAAGTTTTTTATAGTCAACGTAATATGTCAGCACATATTTGTATAATAATATATTGATAATATAGATAATTAAATTTATTTAACTATACCTAATACTTATTTAATCAAACTTAAGAGCTCGAAATGTAAGACAAGATAATTGACCTAAAATACAGAATTAATAAACATAATAGGTTTATTATAGTCCTATTCTAGTTCAAATAACTGTAAACATCTAGAACACTTATAACTTATATCAGAAAACGTAATTTAAATAATATGGAGTAGCAATCCAATAATTTTTCTTTATGATTAAAAAAAATTGTAAAACTATTTTGTTTAAATAAATTAATATTTTTTAATATAATCTTTCAATTAAAATGAACCAGGTTAATATTTAAATTGGAAGAAATTTTTAAAAATTCTTTTCTATCTTTAATCAAACCATAGTTAAAAAATATAAAAGGTTATTGGTTCTTGACTGTTTAAACTTAAAAACATGATAAGCTTATCATTTAACAGGAACACGAAAGTCTAGGATTTAGGTCTGTTTATCTCTATCTCAAGTTTTTAGATAAAATTAAATTGTTATTAAGTTTAAAGTCTAACCGAAAGTTAACTAAACACGGATAAAAAATAATGATTATACAATTAAATACTGATAATAATAAGCAAGTAGCTTAAATAAAAGCTCGTAACATTTTCGGTTCGCCGATTAAAACAAATTAAATTATAAATACAAAACACACTTGACTACATGAATAAATTTAATATTTAACATGAATCTATGCAAAAAATGTAATATTTAATATCTATAGTTTAATTACGGCTTACTTCAATAAAACATACATATTACAGAGAGTGATACACCAAGCATATTTTCCTACTATTTTTTTTTTTTACAATCTTATTCGTTGTGTTAATGTTGAGGACGATTCGGTAACCAAAAATAGTATGAAATTTAGCATACAAATCTATCTAAAAGACTAAACTACAATTTATAAAGAATTAGGTAATAATAAATATTCATTAAAATAGTGGTCGAAAATGGATTGCAATTAATAATTCTGTTTTCAAAACTCATTGCTATCCCCAATTTGGTAAATTTCTTCAATGGGTGAACCGAATGGAAAATTAATTAAATAAATAAATTATTTTAAAAAAACGACAGTATGCCGTTGCCCGTTACTCTCCAAAATCAGTTTCAAGTGCTTCAACAATACTCTTTTTAGATAAATAATAAGCCAATCCTAGTCAATAAATCTCGATAATTTGCTTTTCCACATTCAGAACTTTCAAATCAGACTATATATGGATAGGTGGTCCCACTAAATATAGGACTTATCACACCCATAATATTATCGTAAAACTTTCAAATTAGTATCAAACGATGTGTCAATATTTACTTGAATTTATGAATCCACCCTTTATCTACAAAATCTACTTTCCAAAAATGTGAAGTCGTATTGGCTCAATCATGCCCATGTTGACCATTATATGATAGCGTAATCTAATTTAAAAATTTAATATATTTAAATATTTACTTTTTTGTACACCAAAACCATTTCTAAAAATTAGTTTTAAGAATTAAAAAATGGAAATTTTAAATATTTTTATCATTATTTTGCATTAGTTTTTGATTTTTTCCAGATGTATGTTTTTTACACCTGGTGGGTTTGGTAAATATTTAGCGAATATTATGTGCGATTTTGCTAACTAAAATGCCATAAGGTACAAGACTTAGAAAACCAACATAAGAACTGGTTTTGGTTTCTCTTGGTTTTTTATTTAAAAAGTCAACCATTTAATATACAGTTATTATTTAAATAAAAAAAATATATATTTTAAGAATAACCATTAGCATTGTAGGTGTTTCTAGAAATTTTTGGTTTTAAAAATCCTTAATCAAATGGTGAGGAGGAGAAATCTGTTATAAAACAGATAAATAGTTATGAGAGTTAATTTATGTTACATATCACTCAAAAATATTTAAGAAATTATTTTAAATAACACTGATTTCAAGCCACACATTTATGTTTCAATTAGTTATATGTATACTAAAATAAAACCATGAGTCGTTTTATGTAAACGATGAAAAAAAAATATTCCACTGTTTCAGTATACATAACACAATTACTATATAGTAATGATATACGAGTAATGACATAATCGTATGCTATACATAATAAAGACAAGTATACATAATACAAAACATATTTTAGGCGAACGAAATCGGTCCGCCGCAAGTTGTAACGACATCTATCTATCGAGCGACGCGCGACGGTTAGTCATCGGAGCTGTCCGCTAGATAGCAACAAACCATTGTCGGCCAACTGTTAGGTATTATTATTTTTATTCTGTACGTCTTCACTCGGACGGGCTGCGACAAGACGGTGTACGTCGGGTCTCTCCGCCGAGTGACCGGCTTGCCGGCAACGATCCAGAATCCAGATGATAAATAATAATGTCACGTCGCAGCTGCAACCGACCATCGACCACGACCACGGTCGATCTCTTCTCGATATCGCTATCTCACTAATTCGGATCACGAGAAAACGTCAAGTCTGACGAGCGGTTATATGGTCCCTGCGCAAAAGGACTTCTGTCCATCGTCAGTGGCGCGTAGGTCGAAACCGTAATTCTTATAAACAATAATATTCCATGCTATGACATTATCAATGATCGCAGCAGTTGCAATATTTACGACGACAAAGATAATAATAATAATATTGATGACTAACGATAGATAATAGAAATACCGCATTTTACGACGACCGACACGTATCGGCAGCGGCGGCGGCGGAGGAAACGGTCGACCGAATAATGGTTGAGAAGTTTGGCATCGCCGCCGGACGACGGCTTCGCTTAGTCGTCGACACACTGGGTCCGAACGTCGCGCGCCAAGGTCAACTCGATTAGAAAAATATACTATTTTTATAACACGCAGATTTCGTTGTACAAGCCTTCCTCTCCACTTGTACGTCTTCGCGATTCTTCTCTCTATCTATCTCAGCTGACCTCCTCGTTCCACGTGGGTACCGCGATAAAACTCAGATCGCGCCGGCCGCAGACCGACCTACTGCTCAGCACCCGTTAGCTTAAGATATTTATTGTTTTAGTTTTTTAGTCATAAATAAGTGTGACGAGTACCATAAAAACCGCAGGATAATAACACGGTACATGAGAGGTATTTAAACCATGCAGCGTCGTAGCCATTAAAAAAAATCATAAGGAAGGTGTTAATCTTTAAAATTGACGACTAGATTTAAAAAGGCCCAATTTTTAAATTTCTAACAGATTCACAGTCTCGCCTCTCCCCACCGTTAATTGGTCTATAACTGGTCACGGCTTTAAGAGGCGTTGCGAATTTTTATCAGGATAGCCATGGCATAAAAAAGGAAAAAAAATATAAATAATTAAACATTAAAACATTATCTTTCGGTGCCCTTAATCAGACGACGGCCGGCGGTGTTCAAGTATCAATATAATAATGATTGTATGATATTAAAATGCAGGATGGCCAGGATGTACGACGCACGAAAATTTTTAATTGGACGTCCCGCAATGGTTTGTAGCTTGTTGGCCGATTCTCGCCGCTACTGTTTATTTACTACTATAATATAATAATACTGTTTTTCTAACAACTATTATTTATATAGTTATCACAGACATCACACAATATTATTATTCCGTTCATCGATTGACAATGCGAATTTTTGGAAATTTTTTTAGTTCTATCGATTTTTGTGTATTAAAAGTATTTATAAATATACAAAAAATTTCACGTTCGCAAGAGAGCCAAATGTAAACGCATAAATATTACGAGAACAAAATATTTTCTGTACAAAGTATAAGTATACAGACATACAGTATACATTATAAGTTTATAACTTAAAATTGTGTCCAGTATTATTTTAGAGATGGTTACGATAATTAAATTGTATGATATATTGATGTCTGATATTCAATATTATACGAGTAATGACTTAATGAGTATTATTAATATGATGACCTAGTCTAGAGGTCGTTATGGAAATCTAAGAAAGAAAATAAACAATATTGAAGTAGCAGAGTCCACGTGTTTCAGTATAATCTGTGTTTACGACAATCATCATCATATTATTAGAGTAAATTATTGTGAAATATGTTCGCGATACCCCATTTAATATATACTGTATAAAATGTATAAGTATTGTAGAAAACAGCTATATTATAGTGAAATACGAGTGACCGATATATTTTCACATAGCAGCATTACCGTATAATGTATATTATTGTTATTTCTTTAAAACATAACATTTGCATAATGAATATCATACATAGATATATATATATTAACCAAACATGATTTACAGTAGAAATCATTATTTATTTTTACAATGTACTTTAACTATTAGATTTTTCACATTTAATTGTATACAAAATAATATAATTAATTCATTAAAACATACTAGGTAGATAAATATTATAATATAAAATTAAAATGTTATTAGTAATTAGTAATTTTTATTTTAATATTTACATAAATTAAACCTGTATATAAAAAATGTCGATCCCGAATAGACTTAACAAATTCAAATCTGTTTTCAGATTAATAATAAATAAATACCTATATTATTTTCATGTTTGTACTTGTAAACATAGATAATAATATAATAATATTATATTATAAGACGTATGGTATGGTAATATGGTACTTTATATAATTCATTCAATTACACGAAGTTCCTAGTTCCTATTTATATTAAATATTTTATGAGTCGTAAAAATATATTAAATTAATGATTACAGATATAAGACGTTTATACAACTATAATAGCGGTAATAAATAAAATAGGTTTTTAAATGACATGGCCCATGGACGTGATTGTTTGATTGAAACGTGCGGTGTATCATAAACTAATTGACATAATAATATTATAGGTTTAAACATTACAACAAATTGATAATATGCCAAGTGTATACAAATTACTGTGACACGGTCGCGACGTTGTTGTATTGGAACAAGCGTACATCACTTATGATAAAACATTTCCGTCATCACACATCAGATTGTATAAACTAAATAGAACTCAATTTCTAAATCTTCATTAAGGAATATCAATAACATTTATTATAAATTAATCATCTTTCAAATTATCAACAAAATATAGCATATATAGCAATATAATATAACAATATATACCATAACTAAACGAAAAGTTTTCTGGAAAAATTAAAAAATGACTCCTTTGGTATTTGTGTCAACATTTTAATCCATACATTTTTAGTGCACTCTTCCCACTCAAAAATATGTTTATGACATCACTGAACAAAAACATCTCATAATTAATTTAGTTTTAGTATAACCAATAAATATCTACTGTTTAGCTTTACTCAGAACATTGCAAAACGAATAAAAAAATAATGATATATCTAAATATTCAGCGTTTTAAAAATATCAATATAACACAGATAATATAATACAGATGTGATGTAAAATATCTCACATTATTTATGACATCAAAGTAAATTTTATTATTATTTATGACACTGCAGATAAGAGGTCGTATTTTACTGATAACAATTGTTTTCCTAGTGATTATTTATTCTAACATTTTTATTTCATACGGCTATATTATATCAGTCTAGAATGCGCGTTGTATTCAAAAAATTATAAAAATCTAAGGTATCTTTGCTGTAAAGTAAGGATCGATTTCTTGTCTATTGCTAAGGATATTGTAATTTATGTTTTTATAATTAATATTAGAAATTTTTCTATAAATTTCTAGTCTCTATGAGTAGTGTTTTTTTACAAATTCCAATAAAATAACTAAAATTTTATTTTGTTAAAATATTAATATTTTAACTTGAAATTACTTAAACTTATCAAGAATATCTAGAGCAAAGCTTCTCAAACTTTTTTGTCATGGGCTCCCCTAACTTTAATGTAATACTATCAAGACCCCTTAAAATTTAAATCAAAATCATTAATTATTTTTTCTTAATTACTCGTATATACTAAAATTACAATTTTCCGCCAGTCATACAGCCACAGTCGCCAATTTGAAAAGCACTGATCTAGAGTATTGAACCTAAATAAAATGAATATTATTCATTTTTGATATAGGTTGTAAGAATAATTTAAATTTTTATGTTTTACTATAAAACTATTTTTACATTTTCTGTGATTGAAACAAATTATGTCTAATTTTAACTTAATAAGGTTATAAAAAAATAATTATGTTCATGTATTTTTAATATTTTCAGATTACTATAGAACAAATTAAACTGGATTTTGTATATAATTGTTATAGCCATACCAAAAAAATTACGTTATAATTAATTTAATTTTAGTATAACTAATAAATATCTAGCTTCACTCAGAACATTACCAAACAAAACAAATTATATGGTATATTTAAATATTCGGTGTTTTAAAAACATAAATATATATAATATGATATAACATATATCAAAATAAATTTAAATAATACTCGTATGTTTATCAAAATATTTTATAGATAAAAACTGGTCAAGTATAAGTATACAGCTAGGTAATTGCATAGTGTGTCACATGTGTAGCTAGTCATTGAGTAGGTAAATATATTATATATTGTGCTAAATTTGTATTCAATTCAATTTTTCATTAATAAACGGCGATATGTTTATTTTGGTGTAAGAGTACACAATAAGTTGTCCATAAAATGTTTTGATTTTTAAAAATAGGGGTAGTTTTGGATATAAAATTGTATCTAATTTGTACTTTAAACAGGTCAAACTCAAAATTCTAAATACTTAATTTAGTAAACGGAAAAAACAAACAAAACAATTAAACAAGGAATCTCTGACAAATTAAATTTTTGATAAAAATTGACTTCTTATTATGTAATTCAAAAACAAATAATAGATACTTAAAATTTTTACTTAATCTTTGTTATAATTTTCTTCTATTCACAATAAATTTTCAAAATATTTTGACTATATTTGAACTTTTTATAATACAGACAGTCTGCTCAGAATCGTTTTTCGTATACGATGAGATAAATATATCATTGAATTCAAATGTAATACATCTCTAAAGGTAACGCACTCGACACCTTATGTTCCTACAGCAGAGCGGTGCCCATTGTTCTACTTATCGTGGTTTTTACATCAATTTAAGAGAATGCACAATCTGAAAATGTTATTTTTCACAATAAAAGTGTGAAATTTAAAATTTAAATTTTTTACATGGCTTGAAAATACTTAAGTTGTAATACTTCAAAAATGGTAATACCTATTTAATTTTTGATTTTTTTTTCATATAATTAGAAATCAACATTTAAATATATTATGAATCATAATTTATGATTAGCTTTGTTTAAAAACAATAAGTTATGCGTTTTTCGGTATATAAGGGCAATAAAAGTTTAATGTAGTACCTCACCAATCATTCATGTGTGTAAAATAAACAAAGAAATTAACCCGTATATATATTATTTTTTTGTGTCGATTAGCACTCTATTTTATTTAATTGTTCACGTAATATTTTTAGTTTACAATTGACCATAAAATAAACTATAAAGTACCCATTAACAATTTACATTTATTACTGTTCTGCAATTTGGAGTATTTGAACTTAATATAGGTTGGAATTAAAGTCTATTCAAAGCGACATTGTTCAACCTTGCACATGCACTAATTAATTACTCTGGTCAACACAATTTATATTCTAATTAACTATTACAGCGAAGAATCAATTACGACTTTCTGATGCGTTAAGTTCATATTAAAATTACATTTATGTACAATTAAAATAGGATTTTATCTTAAGTAAAGAATATAATATTGGAACTGGACAAACTGGTGGTAAATAAGAATGACTCACGAGTTCATTAATGCTGCACTATAACATTGAACCTTTAGATTTAACCAAATTATATGCTAGTATGCTGATAGTATTTTTAAATTGTCAATGGTATACTAAATTATAACTATACTTGTTAAGAAATTGTGAACATCAAAAATAATAAATTTACTAAATTTATATGAAATAATAATTATATTATCATATATATGTATATATAATATAAGTAAAGGTAGGTACTATTGCATCATTGCTATTTTAACGGAATTGACATTAAACATTTATAACGTTATAAACAGTATATTAATCGTGCCAGTGAATCAGTTAGGACTAAATATCGAATAGCTTATACTAAATGTTTTAATTAATAATGTGTAAATATATTACCTGTCATTTTTCGGATAAGTAGGAAATTTTTTTTGGCTCAGTTCTTGTATAGTACTTAGGCTCTGAGGCTCAGCAGATATACCTTGCGCCCTTTGTTTACGTGGCCTAGCTATACCATCCAGAAGTGAAGTAAGAGATTTAGCAACGAGGTTTTGGCTTTGTTGTTGATGTACCGGAGCAGCCACCACGTGATGAGGATGATGTAGCGTACTAGTGGGTGACACAGGATTGCTAAACGGAAACACACTTTGAAACATGTCTAAATGGGACCGGAGCTCTTGGATTTCATTGTTCCTGGCCTGAAGTAACGTTTCTAGGTTACGAATCAAAGTATCCTTTGCTTCCAGTAAAGTTTTTAAGTCTTGAGCATCTACTGAAGCCGCCATGTCTAAAAAACAATTTATTATTATAATGTATAGGAGGTAGTTTACAATAGTTATTTATTTGTACACAGGTAGAATTTAATATTTTCAATAGGTAATAAGTATTAGTACTTATTTTCAATAAGTTAATAATTATATAACATATCTTAATCAAAATAAAAAATAATGAAAATGTATATGCCCATTGATGCTTTAAGGAAAGCTTTAATTGATGTACTATTAGGTCAATGAAGTATTACTTATGAGTTAGAATAAAGGAACAATATTATTTAGCAAATTATTTTATCGCCTTTTATCAGTTCTATCCGTTATCCGTTATCCGTTAGGTATATAGTTCTACCCTTACAATATTATATCAAGCGTATTCGAGCCGGTTCTTTATTAAGAGATAAACAATATGGCGATTTCTAATTATCTAACAATGTAGCATGACAGCTAAAAATTAAGCCGTATGGAAATCAAAAATTACTTTATAGGACGCTACATCTACATTTGTAGTCTTCGTGCTCTGTCTTACAAATGTATAAGATGTATAGCATTGCCAAATTTACTCTTAATGTAACCGATTTTATGTTGTTAACTCTAATATTAGAACGAATTGACCTATTATCATTATCTATTATCTCTCGTTGGTTTATACGATATTTTAGTTTTTAAACGAATGATGAATATGTATAATATTAAAATATAAAAATGCTCATAACTTGCTTAAAACATAAAACATCTTAAAATTTCGAAAGACGGATAATATTGAGATTTATGATATTTAGATTTGATAATAGGTCAATTCGCTCTAATATTAAGTTAAAAACACAAAATCATATCCATAAAAGCAAATTTGCTTATGAGTGTAGCATCGTAATAGGTAAATTTAAATATATGTATTTACTTTTAATTTGATGAGGAATACTTTCTTTAAACCTAATTGGAATTACGATTACAATTTTTAATAAACTTAAAATAGCATCGTAAAAATAAATTAACAATAATAATTATTAAGGTTAAACATTATAAATTATAATATCAACTATTGATAACATTTTAATAGCTGTATTTTCAAAATAAGAGTAGTAACAAAATATGAAAAATACACTTCGTTTCAAAATCTTTTTTTTTTAATCTGAACGTTATCGATTATTAAAATAAAACTATAAAACTATAATTTAAAATTTAAAAATACATTTAGGTATCTCTATTATATATATAATTGTATGCATATAATTGTCATCGAATTCAATTTTTCATTCATTTTTATTCTTCCGATATTTTTTTAAAGAAAGTTTTTAAAAATATTTGGAGGCACTATGACATCTAGCCTTATTTATTATAAAATACTTGAATAAGTAGGTAAACAGTATAAAGTATAATCCAGGGGCTGATTTAGGTCAAGATAACGGGGGGGGATCGCCCCCCTGGATCCGCCCCTGATATAAACTATATGGTATATAAGATTATCAAGATATTAAATGTAATTTCAAATTGTATGTAAATGTTATGAATAATATTCAAACTTTTACAAAACATTTAATCAGATTAATTCAAGAACAATTATTTAACTGAAAGATAATTTCATAAAATAAAATGTTTTAAATATAATATGTAGATATGGTATATACTAAAATAGTATAGGCTATTTTGTTAGTCATTATTCAATGACAAATTAACATTTAAAAGAGTTTCAAAATATTAGTATGTGTATAATTAAGTCCTGGAAACGTTAATATTTATTTCTTAATTTTCGAAGTAATCCTATATATTATATTGATAATTGTAATTGGCCAGTTAAATATAGGTAATATACTAATATACATAATTTATGAACGCTAGTAATACAACATCACACAATTCATAAATCATAAAATTAAAATGATAAAAGAATCTAATAAATAATAATATTCAAATATTTCAAACACAAAATTGAAAATATTATCAATTGTAACACTCATTATTATTTATTATAATTTTAATTATAGAATAGTAATCAAGTTAAAATTAATCGAAATAGGTATCCCTATTACGTAGAAGAACTGTAGGTACATAAATAATTTATTATACATGTTTTATTATATTGCATTATAAATTATTTTCAGAATAATATCAAGAAATAGATATTTTATATAACTCCGTGTAACATTATTTATATAAATATATTATTTATAGAATATCGTACACAAACGAAGATAATTTAAAAATAACCGTATATGATATAATTGAATGATGTTTAACAATATTTGATTTGCTATTTGCCATATTCATTGAACACATGAATAAGTTCTAAACTGTAAAACTAATGAAATATAAAATAAATAAATAGTAAAGCCTTCAATCAATGGCTTAACTATGAGATAAAATTATTTTAAACATTACTTATGTTTAATTTTAGCTTAAATAAGATAAGATAAAAATGTTCTCTTGTTAATATATTATGTTTTACACAATAAGTCATTCGACCTGATACACGATAATAAATCATTTTTGGTATGACTCATCAGTCATCATCAAAACAACATGATCCTACTTTTGAGTTCAATCCTATTAAGTATTGTTTATTAGCTATGTAATTGAATTAAATAACTTATACCTTAAAAATTATTTTTCCTTTTCAATATCGCCCAAGACAGATTAGGTTAAACCAAATTAAACTATAATAAGTGTAATTGTAATTTTATCTGGAGTTAAACGTTTTTGTGACATGTTAAAAAATATGAATCATGGAAGACTATTAAAACTATTATTAAAAACTTTTCAAAAAGAAGCAAATGTATTAGATTTTTTTAATTTCTAATAAAACCACAAAAATTTTAAATTTTGATTCTAACAGTACAATTAAATGTTTTGAGAAACAATTTTTAAGCATGTAAATTGTAGATATTATTATAATATGCTATATAGTGAAAATATTATAATATAATATAAATATACATATACATATTATGCCATATTATGCAGTGATCAGATTGATGTAATGGTTAGTAATTTATTTAATATAATAATAGGTATTGTATTATATTATTAATTATTAGATATTATTCATATCTATATTCTTATATTGTGCAGCTTTAAATAACACTTGACAAATTATAGTTTATACAATATTCAATTATAATCATTCCTTTATTTTTAATAATAATTGTATTGCTATTGGTTTAAGTAGTTCAATATAAACATGCAGAAGCTAATGAATTATTAGTAAATTGATAATATTAAAAATAGATTAAATAATTACTATAAAAGTATAGACCAATATTGGAGAAAATTGAGAGGATTGACTTCATAAAACTAGACAAGTAGCTCGTATAAAAATAAAATATAAAACTATAATCTATACATATATAAAGCAAATTTAGCTTCAAATTTATCCTGAACATAATTGCATAATATGAAAAAATAAATTAGACAACTTCTTTTCATGATTTCAACTCTTGGATACTTGTTAAATTAATATTAAAATAAAGCACATCAGTATAGTCGTATATTATTTATAAATTGTCAAATAGTATATGATATAACCAATTTAGGTATTTTATACCCAGGATATACACTACGCTTACCACGTCCAATTATGATAATATACACTGTAGAGGCTTATAATTTTATAAAGATAATATAAGATAAAAAAAAAACAGCAAGGGGGAAATTTTAATATCAGTATAGTAATTACGTAATTATTAAAAATAACAATACAATTTTGAGGTAAAAGATCCTACTTAGAAAATTAAACAGAAGATCGACTGTTCAAGAATAACTGAAGGCAGAACTAATACAACTTTTTTTTTTACCACATATATTCAATGTTCAACTAACTTGTACGTAAAAAATATTAAAAAAGGTAAATATTTGTACACTTTCAAGCGCATCATAAATTTTAACAACTAAATGTTTTTTGTTTATTATTAAATAATAAAAATAACCCTCAATCTAAATGATATATACAGTGTCTACAATAAACAACGTTTTTATAGTATCTTTTACGAGTAAATACAAACTTAAGTCTATATTATATTTTTCACAATATGACTATTGACTAGTAATAAAAATAAGTTATAAAATTAATACAATGTCTTTTATAGGCGTTTCTATACTTATTAATAATTATTACCTATTCATGAAACAATTAGATAATGGTTAAATAAAATAAAACGTATTATTAAAAATGAAAACTTCACCAAGAGATTTGAATACCTTTGACATATTTGAAAATTAAATCTTAAAAAACAAAATTGTAACCGGAAAATAATTTATTTAAAATCACAATTATGTGAGATTTGAAGGGATAATGAGAAATATTAAAACACATAAAAACGTGAAAGAAAGCGATAGTAAATGGTTGTCTAGCAAAAACCAGTTTAGTCCATAAGATAGACACCGGTTTTGGTAACAGCTACAGAAGTTATGTAAAACTAATTTTAAAACGTGATTATGTTAACCAACAAACAAAAACGTCTCTTCCATCGTTGATAATCATCCAAAAACGTTGAATTAAAATGACGGAATATATTTATTTATAGAAATATTATTAACACTACACATTATTATACAAGTTTTAGATTTTCAATCAAAATGACGTTAGAAAAATCCAACGCCGACGTTAAAAATCATAATAATTCATCTATTTAAATCGACAGACGTGGCCCGTGGATGATTATATTCACTAGAGTTCGGATTTAATAAGGGAATTAAATAAACTAACCCGGTTGTTGAAAACATGAAATATTTTATACATTTAAATGGTATATCGTCCTCCATTTATTAAAAAAATACAAAAATGAATACATATTATATAATAATTAAGGTTCAAATAAAGAACTGAGCAGGATACCGGACCGGGTGTTGAGCTCAATTTAATTCACTTGGTTAAGCAACAACATTGCTAATTTTATACTTAGAATTTAAGATACGATTACCAAAAATGTAAAGGGTCTAATGAGTACCTATAATATTAAACATAGTTACATTATACTGGGTAGTCTATCTTAATCGAATGGAAAAATGAATAATTTATGACTACAGTCTACAGACTGACTAATAATTATTTATTTTTCTAATGAAAAGATTGACATAATTATTCGAAAATGATTATTACTAAGACAAAAATATAGTTTTTCTTTTTATCATTTATTTTTTTTACTTACGTCAAGTTTACAAATTCTCAAAAGTGTTTTATATTAGTTTTTAAATAAGTTTTTAGTTTTTTTAATCGACTAATTTATTGAGAGAGAGCCCATTTCTGATACCACATCAGATGCATTTTATTTAATAATAAAAAATTCAGGAACGCTAAAACCCCAGTATATAAGTTATTTTGACACAATTTCAAATGGTTATTACTTATTAGCGAATACCCAAAGGTTAGTATGTTGCTTATGAACACCATAATATCACCTTCTAAATTAATCTTTAATATATTATAACGATATTTATAACAACGCTCTTTGATAAGATTAAAAGCATGTAAGTATGTTATTTATGTTGATTTAACTAATATAATTTATTCCACCATCACTATCTCCATTTTTTTTTTTTAATGAAAACTGTTTGTAAACTAACCTTTTATTTTTACATTATTATCAATTAAAAACACACAGAAATATTCAGTAATCGCATTAGTTTTGTTTTACTATATATCAAACACATTTAGTACGGTAACCAATAATTGCATAGAACTATATTCGTTTCCTTCACAAAAATATATAAATACAAAAGAATTATCTGGAAAGTTGTTATTATTATAATTATATTATTCGTTAAATAGATGTAAAATAATTGATATTTTCTCCGCTACACGGAAAAAAAATATGTATTAACGAAATTGCTAACGTAATTATATCATATTATAAGGCATCGGTACTAAGGGCAACTCAACAATTGTAAATGCAAAATTGGTCAAGAAAAAAAATACGCAGGTACTTGAATTTTTAATCATTCCTTTTAACATCCAATACATATTGTTAAAATATCAGTCTAAAATGAAATTTATTCATATAATAACTATATATAAACTTATATCATTTGTAATAGGTATTAGAACAATTTTCAGGGGATTTTATTTTCATCTTACTCTTCTTAGTACCAAGCTAAGTTTTTTTAGTTGACTGAGAGTAAATGAATGAGTGAAGCTTGAATAACTATGATGAAGGTTTTACTCGAAACTACAATTTTATAAATAACATAAATAATTGTTAAATCGCTGTTAATATTTTCGATTATAATCACTAAACTATCTTGTTGTTAAGCCTAAAAAATTCTTACAAATAATCTTTTATTGAATAGTGACTAAAGCATACATTAGGGTTCAGTAGCGTACGCATAATTTGATGATAATGGCGGAGGGAGGAACTAGCCAACTTAAGCTTTAACCGCTTTTAGTTTTGAAAAAAAATCCAATAATACGCTAACCTAAGATATCTATTGTGGAAGGTATATCTTCCTTTGCCCCTCCTCCCTTCCACATACAACGTTATTTGTATGTTCATATTTAAATTCTTTGTCAACTTTTAAATTTTGCAAGCATAAATACCGTACAATTATCGAACGAACGTATATTGAAGACTGATTCAATATGAAATAAAGCGCAGCAGGTATACATAATACAGAGTGATTCAACAATAACCACCAAGTATACTCACCCCCTTTTTTCTTCAATAATAGTGTTGTTTAAAATCTAATTTTTGAAATTATCAAATATATTTAAAGTCCATGTGTTCCAATTATTGAAATTTTTTGTAATACTTAGTGTCCCGTGTAGATGCAAACTACTGCTTTTCAAATGACAATCACTTTTTCTATTGAAAACTATTTAATAAATAATTACTCAGAAAAATTGGACGTATGTAAATCAAAATTCAAACGAGTAGTTTTCGGATTAAAATACTAAATTAGATATATTACGAAAAAAAAAATTATCCGCTAAATAATTTTCAGTAAGTGATTCTCAATTGAAATATAAAAATGTGTACCGTCTGCATAAGAAAATCGAAAATATTAAAAATTTGAAAATGCGGTCATTTAAAATGCCCCTAAAAATTCCTAAAATTCTTTTGAAAAAGATCATTACTAAACGCCAAAACGGAGGTGAGCGTGTTCGGCGAATCACTCTGTATATTGTATTGGTACGTACACAAAAAAATAATACAAGATCCACAATAATACGATTTTAATAGCCAATAATCAGCTCATGACGCGGCGGACATTATTATTCAGGAAATCCGCCAATTAATGCGCACCATCGTCCATCGGAGAGCGACTACACCGGCCATAAATTACCCATTGTCCGTTTGCCCATAATTTCCATACTCGCCGACGAACACAATAATATGATATAACAACAACAACCACCACGACAATATTATTATTATTATATGTGGGTACCTACGGGCTACGCGAGTGCCGATGTAAGCAGTGTACGGCGACGATGAGATTATACTTAGGTGTTTTTTTTACGGCCGGTGGTGGTGTTGAACGTGGCGTGATGGAGGGGTACTGTTACCGGCGAGCGCGGGGGGGAAGGAGTGCCGTAGTGCCGCCGCCGCGCCGTCAAGAACGAAAATATCGTGTTTTTATTTTTTTTATTATTATTGCACTGGCTCGGCAGCGCACGAACGCGATCACTGCGCCGCGAAACACATACGTGCGCGACAGCCACCGAGTCCGTCACGCGGCGCGCGAAATATGTGCGTTTTGTTATCGCCGCGACGATTGATAGCGTGTACAACACTCGACAACACTCGCACACACACGCACGCGACGTAGACTTATAAATAGGATATATAAATACATAATACATTATATTTTTATAATCAATGTTATTATGTAAAGAGCGGAAAAAAATCAGTCAGATACACAACAAACTCTAGTGCGCGCGCGAACCAGTGCGATTGCAAACCCGTCAACAGCTGAGTTACCTTGTGCGACGGATTCGGTCGGTAGGCCGGCGGCGACGAACGCCCTTTATCGTGACGTTATTACTTATTATATTAATATTACCCACCCGGTCGTTTCGTTATTCCGATTTTTATGAATACGACGACGACGGCGGCGGCGGCGGCGGTGGCAACAACGCCAATAAGTAATATATTACATTCATATTTTATTATATTATCATGGGAAACGTGAGCGCATAACAGTGTTATCAACGTTATATATATTTTATCGAACATGGTCTTCGCGTCGAATTTTTACCTGCGGACGGCGACGACGACGACGACGCGTCGTCGGACGGCTGCATCGCTCGCGTCATCGATTCTTCGGCGGCAGACAACACGTCCACTGCTGACGATACACTATCGTTGTCGTAGTCGTAGTCTTCCGGCAGAGGCGACGCGGCGGCGTCGGTCGTCGGCACGCCGGTAATCGTGGTCGATCTATTTCGGCCGGGCCACGGGATACACCACTGGCCGAAACACAGTCTCATAAAGGCAGCCACCGTAGATCGCTGGCGAGCATGCCTCGCAGATGTAACCGTGTTCGCGGTAAGACGACGACGACGACGACGTCGACCGAATGACCTACGGTTGCGGTACGGTCGACGCGGTGACGACGAGACGAGAACCTACCCACTCCCCGGACTGTTCGCTTGCTGTCGAAGACGACTGCGAGTGACGGTAGCGTTTGAGTTTCATATAAGAAAAAAATGATTGTTATTAACCGCGATAATATTATGACTATTAGTATTACACATGCGAACACTACCGGTCGCAACAACACGTGTGCCACGGTGTAAACGGCGACTGCAGCAACAGTTGAACGCGCAACGACGACGACCACTACATGCGGTACCGGTCCGACTGTTGCGCACTGCGCAGTGGCGTGTGGCGCCGCGGCGGACGGCGGTGCGGTTCGGCGGCCGTCGGCTCGCCCGCATCTGCGAGACTTTGATCGCACTAGGAACGGCTGTGCCAACAGAGAGCGCGCTCACCGACGCCACCGACTATAATATTATTATAATATTAGGACTACATTATTGTGATATTATTATTATATTAATTGTAAAAAAATAACTGACATTCCTACTATGTAAACATTTAATCTAAGGCCCTTGTTTTCCACTAGCAGGTTTAAACTTGTTAAATAAAGCTCTGCTTCAAGCTATCAACTGTAAATCGCATATTAAATATTTTCTTTTGTAGATTTTTTTATTATGTTCATTTTTCAAACTATGCGACATATCATCTGTATCTAATGGCTTATCAAGAAAATACTACGTAAAAACGTTTAATTTATTTACTCCAACTTCGCCAATAGTAGAATAGTATCTTGTATCCTCACTCCTTACTCCCAGTGGCGAGTTGGGTCATTATATTGTATTTATTAATGTGATTATCTAGATGACCAATAAATTATTATTTTGTAGTCGACGATCATTGCAGGTCGTTCGATTACTTTTTCAGTTTTTACGTCTTTTTAGATTTTTTTCTACTCAGAAGATTCGAATTGAACAGTGAATACACGATGCTACTGGGTATCTAGGTAAACCGCTTAAAAACGTACACGTCGGTTACGGCCTTATGGGTTAAACGTTAAACCATTGTCTTTAATAACACCAACACTTGAAAACGTAATTTCGATGCGAAGTCGTAATCGTGTGTAAATAATATTTTACCCCCTCCGCCCACTAATTTCGTGTAGGTATGAAAGTCAAAAACACACGTGTATATTAAAATAAAATTACAATTTACATTACGAGTAACTACACGAACATAATTGGAAACACGAATGTTCGGATCGATTGTCGTAATTCGTCAATATTTTTTACATTATATTATTATATTGATTTGCAAATTCGTACAAACGGGAAGAATAATTACATTTAATTATGAGTAGGAAGACTAGTTGCTAGTAATTATTACTTATACTGTGTTTATACAGTACTTATACAGTATACAAAATACAGAATCGTAAAATATCAGCGAATAAAAGTGTGATTTTGACGTTATGCAGACTACGCGGAGTATCAACAAATTATATTATTTTCCATATAAAAATCTATAGGTTTGTTAATTACATTTATAATATTAATCATGACGATTGCGTTAATGTTCGAACATATTTAAATTATTTAGCTTATAATTGTTTTTAGTTTTATATTTTTAATTACCAAGCACAACATGATCACAATTTACAATTTTACAAGTCAGTAGATTTTCATTAGAAAGGTGATGCTGATAACTTTTTTACTGATACAGAGATACCCGAACCCGATTCTCCGATATATGCAACCGATAAAACTAAAATTAAATAAAATCTAATTTAACAATATAGAAATGTTTGAAATAAATATTCTAAGATAAATACGAATAAAATAAAAAAAACAATAAATATGTATAATAAATGTAAATAATAATAACAAACTATTATGGTAGTCGATTTCGTTTTTTTTTTTACAGTATCCGATAAAAATATCGTTTACACAAAAAAAACCGATTCCACCGATATCAAGTATCGGTTCCATTGTATCAGTCCATCCCTAATTTTAATAATTTATTAACCAATAAAAATGTGTAACAGTGTAACTATCCAGTCGTAATACTGTAGTTTGTAATGATTTTAGATATAATTTGACATTTTTAATTATTTAAAATTGTTTAAATTGAAAAGTTTATAATTAAATATTTAGCACTAAATATGGTATAATATAATATAACTATTTAAGTACAATTTATAATCTCCTTTGATAATATACGTGATATACCTAGGTATAGTCAAATTATTTCAACAATGTAACTTTACCTAACCTTACCTGACACGGGCCATTCTAGTTGAGTTGATACTATTTGTGAGTCCGTTTCCCACCGATCATCGGTAAAAGGATTACAAAGAACGATCAGTAGTTATAATATTAAAGTAATAGCTCCTACGTGGTCTGACAAGTGGCTGATGGACTGATTATTAATTAATTAATGACTAAAAATACTAGCTGTGTGGGAAATATCAAGTATGAGCGACGACAATCCAATACATTGTCAAATGACAAATACCACCAATGATCTGCGTCCAGCAACATTGTCAAGTACACCGTAGTACCAGTATTGTGGGATCGACGTAAGAAATATATTACTATATTATTTTTCATACAAATTCCGAATTATGAAATATAAACTTTGATTTAATTGAACTACTACGATTATTCTTAATACGCATAACTTATCTGTTAAGCTATATAATAGCATAGCACAATAATTACAGATACATCTGCAATTGATAAATTATTAAGTGTATGTCATCTTTCTTTTAAGTTAAAACTATACTTATAGTTGAATAATTTATGGAAACTATATTTACAATGTTGGTACACATCATATTTTTGTTGTATATTTTATTTTACGTAACTTGTTGAATGATACGGCCATTTTCACCATTATTCTTGCCATATTCTAGTTATTAGAGAAAATTTAAATCGAATAAACTATAATTACATTGTTTTATAGATTATGTTTTTTTTTACCTTTCAATGACATGTTTGACCTAATTAAAATGTTTGATTATATGAATATTTTTTTTTATTTAATACCTACTGATCATAGTTTATTGGAGTATATTTGATATTAGTTTTATCATAAACATAATTATTCATGATACATTTCGACCATTTTTTTGAATTTATTATTATAGTAAAATAGAAAAATAACGTTGACTAAACTGCAAGTCTTCGACTGTATGGTATTAATATAATCTAAGTCACGCATAATATATACACACACATATACATTCGAGTACACACACACACATACACACACACACACACACACACATACACACACACACACACACATATATATATATATTATATGTATAAAAAGTAAATAAATATAAATAATAATTGAGTGTGCTTGTTGTAGCAGGTGTTTGAGAATTCTACCAATTCCCTATAATAATTATATATTTTATACTTAAAAATTAAAATGTTAGTTTCATTTTAGATTTTCTCCAACAAATATATTATTTTATATAAATTAATTATTTTTTTACTCGCCATATTATAAACATAATTATTCTGAACTAAAAACGACCTTCACCTAGATTAAGAAGATTTTTATTGATTTCGTTTTCATAGACACCGCTTGATCGAGATTTCAAAATTAAATGTATAAAATTATGAAGCTTTTTATCAGCGTTATGATGAATTTCACTAAATCGTTTATGTACATTTTATCGGCATTGGTTATATTGAAATTTAAAAAGATAAAACACTCGCATACATACATATTTAATACAGTACCACTTGACAAGACGCCAAAAAATATGTTTTCGAACGATTGCCATGATAAATATATTTTAATGATTGAAATGAATATAAATGTAGTATCTAATTTACGTCACATCTCGGATTCATGCAAAAAAAAACACTGAAATATGGATTAAAACTCAAAATAAACAAAATTCTTTTTTTAGGACTACATGAGGTTAAGAAAAATGTCTATTTTTATAAAATAGAATAATAAAGTAATCACAAACTACGTGATAGTAAAGTGCCTACTCATATAATCATTTTATACAATCTAACTATAAATAAAATAAGAAGAAAGATACGGCCACTTGTAATATAATACTTTTATCGCTTGAATGTGGTTGATAAATACTTACGATAAAGCCAATGTTATACTTACTTAATAATGAACAGTAATTGATATTTATGTTCAACACTTCATATATTTTATTAACTTATTTTTAATTCATAAAAAATAAATTATTAATCAACTTAAAACTAAAATTATTAATTATATAGGTATAGATGTTAATATAATAATATGTAACGCATATTAAGCTAATATTTAATAATAAATATAATAAAACAATTAATGTATACAGCCATACGGGAATGAGATGTATGTTTATTTTTAGGCTTTTTTTACTTTGCTTTTTATTTTGTAACTCCTCAAAAAATAATTAGAAAATTATTAAGAAGTATCTAAGGTCTACAATAATGTCACAGGAAAAATTGACAAATTTGGGTATTATATCGATTGAATGTGAATTGGCTTCAAAAATTAATTTTGAAAATATTATAGATGAATTTGCTACTAAAAAAGCACGAAAAGTGAAATTTTGAAATGTATAAGAGTACAATTATTTTTTTAATTATTATATAAGGTTATAATAAGTTTGGTAGTGTTTTTTTTCTTATTAAATATAATATTTGTTATAATAGCTAAAAAAAATAAAATAAAATAACAAATGTATAAATCTTTTATATGTGTAAGTACGTTGGCGAGAGGGAGGGGGTAAATCATTTTTATAAGGGCGGAAATATGTTAAATGACCAGGAGCGCAAATGAACATGCTACGGCTCTGTATTTGTGTAATATTATTAGGTTATATATATATATACATTTGATTATTTCTACTTTCGAGTTTCTCTTCTCCACTAATATATTTGATTTTAAGTTAATATCATGAAAAATTAATAGATTTTGTATATAAATACTAAATAACTTAAATTGTTTGATTATTTGTATTGCAATGTATACTGTATAACAAAACTAAGGGTTACTGTAAAATATAAAATGTATTCATAATATATACTTAAGTATGCTAGATATCAACAAGAAGACATCGCGGGGGTATAGCTCAGTGGTAGAGCATTCGACTGCAGATCGAGAGGTCCCCGGTTCAAACCCGGGTGCCCCCTAGAATTTTTGCAATTTTTTTCATGTATTAGAAAATATTTCATAAAAATCATTTATAATGAAATAAATAGTGAGGTAAAGAAGTTTTTAAAAAAACAATTCTTGTTTTATAATTTATAAATAACAAATAACTAAATGTGTGTATGTATATTTTATTATGTTGAGCTAAAACATTTTTTGCCATCAAAGATAACTTGAATACGTAATATCGCAGCGCATTCTAGCGGATAATCATAATTGTACAATTACAATGATACTAGATGGCGGAACTAATTATAATAAAAATTAATTTCTTCGTAATGTTAAATACCTATTTAATGTTATTTTATTTAGTATATAATATATTTTACAATACACATTTATTTTTATGTAAACGTTATTTTTTCACTTACTTGAAAATTAGTTTAAATCGAGTCTTTGCTCTGTTTATTCACCAATCATATAGAAAATTATTATAATTAATAGTAATAGTCAATATTTTTATGCTTGGTAATTATATTATATTTAAAATAATTGACATCGATATATTTTTAGTGTGGATATTGTTATTTCGTTGTTAAAAGATTTAGGTTTTTAGGTATAAATATACATAATACATAAATATTTATTGGCTACGTATTAGATTTATGAATATTTTATTTATAATTGAAATTATTAATGCTGCGTTTCATGTATGACGTATGCATAATAAAAAACAATTAGTGCTAATATTTTCAAAATAGGACAGCGTTGGCGTTTTAAGTGACTCTCCTTGTTATCATGTCTATAATAAGCAAATCTAAACTTAGAATCATTTTAACTCGATGGATTTTATACTGTTAATTAATATAAACCTATCAAAATACTAAAAAATAAAAATAAAAATTACTATAAATATTTAGGGATTGATTGAGTATTTATAAATTAAATTGAACACTATAATATGCGAGCTTAATTTTTTTAATGTAAATGGTGTTGATTTTTTCCAATTATCTTAACATGTGATTAAGTTGTTATAGTTACATAATCATATAATAAAAATAAAAATAATATAATATGCACAATGCACTAGAAGATTTTTAGTATAGGTAACATTTTTTTGTACTCGTTTATATTACCCTCGCGCATATTATATGCGTTAAATAAAAAACCCCATCTAAATAATTGAAACATATTGTGGTGTTATATAGTCAGTAAAAAAACGAATCTTGAATAATTGTAATTTAGATGGTGCATCATAATATAGTTGGCCTTGTAATTATGTACAGAGTACAGGCGTTATTGACGCTTTCATAAATTTAAATCTTGTAACACGTAGTAAGCGTAAATATTATTCTTATACAGTTATACAGTAGGTACTTAGAAGTGTGTGTAGCAGTTATCTGTTTAATATAAATTATGTTTGATAAATAAATTTCTGATTTGTTGTTCCCCAACAGATTGTAATTTAGCACATTTAGTATGGTAGCGAAGTTAGGTTTAAATAATAGTTGTCACTGGTTAAATCGGTTTATCATATTTATCGTATTTTCTTATAAATTAATTGTGTTAGGTCCTATTAATTGTCAAGCGATTAAAATATCTTGGTTATAACAATTATAATAACAGCTACGAGGCTACGACGGTAGGAATTAAAAAATTGCGTTCATTTCAATTTGCACATTTTTTATTATAATTTTCTTCGAATTACTTAATATACACATATTATTTAGTTTGCTTTAAACATTATTGTGCGCGGTTTCTTTATAATATATAGTATTTACTATTTGGAATGTATAAAATGTATTCTTAAAAATCGTAAATAATTTTACCGGCGTTTTGTTGAACGATAATACAATACGCAGTAATGGTATACACATAACGCGGCATTCGTAAAGTACATGAAAAATGCTATCCACCTCATGGATACATTTTGTCACGGTTTGAGCACGATTGCAGGAAAATCAATAACCTTGCTACATATATACCTATACCTGCTATACCGCAACATCATCGCAAGCATCACTGCATTAGGTATACGAAGACCGCGCGTGAAACTGCAGCACTTTATACGAAATTCTAGTCTTACCCTTACGCGTCCCATCGCGCGCGGTGCGCGATTAACGGGTGGGCAGTGGCGTACGCGTATATAACGCGTTTTGTCTAACAAAAGTTCGTCTACGGCAATAATAATAATAATAATAATAATAATAATAATAACGAGACTCGCGCGCGTCGTCAAGCTCGCATTGTGCCGCGCACGGTTCGGCGCTATATAATATTGTATGTCATCACCGCCGTCGTTCGATCGTATCATCGCAATATAATAAGCAAACAATACGGCCGCGCAGAGGTGGTCTGCGCGCACAATATAACACCGATAATAGCGTATAATAGTAATGCACGCGCGTCGCAACCCTTAACGCGCCCCGGCGGCGGCCCACGCCCAAAGACCCCTGAAAAACGTCGGCGGAGGTCTGCGGAAGTGCCGGCCGAGTATATTGCGCGTCAACGAGTGGGCACGTGTTGGCCCACATAATACGATATATATAATACAAATGTTATGGTACGCGCGCGCGCTCGCAGGAAACGCGCATAATATATAATAATAACGTATATATATATATATATTATAATAATCTATTACGGCTAAACGCCGCCTACGTTGGACGCGGTGGCGGCGGTGCGTGAATTCGCGCGGTGTACGTGTACCTACGACGATGTTATGATATTATTATTATGTCGACGACGACCCGGCAGGGACCACCCTAAGCGGCACGCTCGCCCCCCCCTCCCGTCTCCGCTGTTTATTATAGTACCGTATAAATATTATTATTATTATACGTATATTGTTATAATATATAGCACGCGCGCGTGATCGTGCTCAAATCCTAGTCGATGCGCGCTACGCCGGTATACCTACTCCGCAATCGTGGTATTGAGTTTGACGAGATTCGATCCCGTCTGTGTTCTTTAATATCCTATGTCCTATAATATAGTCGTCCTACATGATTTCTGAAAATGCATTAAATCATCGCGTGAAATTTATTCAAAATCGACTCTTCTACTTTTTTGAAATCTAACTCCTGCAGCTTAACTCTTTGAAATCATTATATTTTTAAATTTTTAAAATTGAGAATTTTCGATTCTTAATGATATAGAAGTGGAAACATTCAATTGAAAAATTGGGGGGAAAAATGTTAGAAGGTCGTTTTCAAGTAAATTTCACAAAGAATTTTTTCAGAAATGTTATCGGATAAAAAGGTCAGTTTTTACAACTGTCACAAATATTGATATATGTGTGTAAATATTTTTGTCAAAAAAAAAAAAAAAACAAAATAATGAATATTTGTGTAGTGCATTGTTGATATATGCGGTAGCGCTCAACTATTTCGTTTACACATTGCCACTTACACTATGATACACACGTTTACATTACCCGTATGCAAACACATGGAAAATTGCCTATATTAAACTCCTTAAAGATGGTTAGGATAACTATTATAAAACGGTTTAGTTTGTGAATTTTTTTATTTCACACCTTCCTTGCAGGATATCAAAAATCTCATGCCCTTCAAAGTAATGTAAACAATTTAATGAAGGAGAATTTTTGGACAATTCAAAATTCTAATAAAACACGTTTAAAATTATGTTACGAATAAAGAAGAAATATAGTTCTTAACTCGATTTGTTTGTTTATTGGTTTATTTTGAGTATTAATATTTTGAAAATATATTTATCGTATTCATATTACAATAACGATAATTCCGAAAAATGTGAAATGCGATAACATTTGTTGTAAATACGCACACATTAAAAATCATGAATTGAAACCAGAAATAATCCAAAAAATATGTAATTTTTAAAAACCAATTTATTTCTAAATTTTAATCAAAAATGTTTATTTTTTACGAAATTTGAGTCTTATAAACGAAGTGGTAAGTCTACAGTCTTATAACCAAATTTTTTATAATGTATTTAGATACGTCCGGACTGTTCCAGACGATGTTGAGCCAAATACGCGACTGAACTTAATATCCATGAGTCTTATAAACGGCGCCCACTGTATTACATAACCTTTTAATCTTAAGGTATCTCGAGTCCATTATTTGTATTATAAGTATGTATATAGAATTACTTCTGTCGCGACTTTTGTTATTTATGTGATAATGTGATTATCATTATCATTATTGAATTTTGATGTATCATAATATTATACACGTATAATAAATGTATAAAGTATAATGTTGTACATGTATACCAGAGTCTTTTTAAAATTAATTCAATTTCACTATATTTTTAATTTAAATGTTACAGCTAGTGGTAGGTAGGTTTATATGAGTAGTCTAGTATTCATTAATAAATATAGATATATTAAAGTACATTGAAAACTCTTTATAATGAAACTCGTTAGTCGTTACAACGAAAAACTATATACATAATATAAATATTATATTATAATGGTTGGTTTGATTTATAACTTATTAATCAATTCATTCTCTGTAGTATATTAGGCACTCTCAATAACGAAACAATATTCTATGTTTCATAATACAATTTTCGAAAAATACATGAAGAATGTATACGTATTTTATGTTTCATAAAGAAAATTAGAAAATTAAGATAAAGTTATCTCAAGAAAAGGGACAAATTAAAAGAAAAATACAAAGAAAATATTTGCAGAGTAAACAAGTTCAAACAAAGATGATAAACTATTTTGAATAATTGTATAAAATGTAATACATATAATAATTTAATATAATAATTATAATATAATTTAATAATAATAGTAAATATGTTATTATTGTTATTTAATACTCGTGTAATGTAAAAATAATAATGTGTTTGATAAATAATAATACATAAGTACATAGGTACCTTTGTATATTAATAATTAAAATTTTGTTTTTTTTACTCTATAGGTAATGAAAGAAACCTCTTGGTTCCTTCAGATTCATTATAGAGAGTTTTCACTGTATTTTATTTGCGATAAATTAAATATTTTTTTCCTGTTTACTGTTAAGATAACATATCTCTTTGATATTAAATATATAGTTCTCCCAAAGTTCTGTTTCCCGTTTTAGTATCATACATATTAACATCAGAAAATATATCATTATAATATTGTTGAAAAAATGCAATTTATAAAGTAAACGTATAACTTTGTATAGTTGTTATATGATATAATTAAATTCTGTTAGTTAGTAATATTTAATAAGTAATAAACTAATCATTTTAATAAAGTTAATATAGTACATGCGTAACTATAGTAATTACGAAAACGGATGTGTGCGTCTTAACAGATAAGTTGGTGAACATTGGACATTGATCGAGATTACTGGGCTATTTATCATTTAAAGGCATCATACAAATACATACGTTCTCACTCTTTTGATTTGGTTTATGTACAGTTAAATATATTTTATACTTAGACTTAGACTTATTATAGCCGAATAAGTCTTTTACTCTCGTATTCGTATTCGTATACCACACTTTAATATCGCCAGAGCAACAATTGATATTCGACGTCGATTGTAGTTTAATCTGTTATGATAATGTGTTTTAGACATCTTAGTAATATAAACTTATAAAATATTATTTTTATGATTTTTTTTTATCTTAATATAATAAACTCGGCAGCAAATATTATTAATTACAGTTACTTAAGCACTAATTTCAATTAGTTAAATTATTTACATTTTTATAAAATGTTACATTGTTATTATATAATACTAGATTATATTAGTTTAATTTAAGAAGTCAGAATTTTCGTGTTTGGTTTAAGCTTAAATCCAAGTGTAGCTTCAAGGCTTTCTATCATGTAAAGGTTCAGTCTATCTTATTCATAACGTTGATATTTTGTTAATAGGTGTTTTTCATTGAATTAAAATTAACACTTCCATTACAATGACCCACTCGACACCTATTTTACAGCAAAGCAGTAACCAATTACTTACCATTTTTACTGTTCTTCCTGGGTTTTTCTAAAATCATGAGAAAGTCGATATTTGGATATGTTGTCATGCGTACACTATTATGCTGTACTTTGAAAATTATTAAATAATAAATAAATTACAATACATTTGATTATTTATCACGATACAGTTTAAAAAATGATCAGTCCCAAAATTATATTTATATTAATTTATTATTATAAACATATAATTTATAAGTGATTGTTATTTATTTGTCATTTATGCTTGTTTATTATTTATTTGTAAAATAAGATTACATTTAAACAAAACAAGTTTAACTTTTCAAATAATTGTATATACCTTAACAAAATACACATGTTAATTACTGCGTTGTTAGCGAAATTTACTTTGTACCACAATATTGTAAAATATATTTTATGATACGCATATAAGTTGATCATGTACTTTGGTAATTGTTTTTATGAGTATTTATGTCTCTGTATCTATGTACCAGAGAAAAGTTTTTGATAAGCCTTTTGCCCGTATGTTATGTTTTTTATTTATATCCACAAAAGTGTAATTGCGTAATATATATAAATTTAAATATTCTAAGTTATTTAAAAGTTGATTTGAGAGAATGTAATTCCTTTTTTAAAACAATTTATTTAATGCGATATAAATAATGCAATTATTACAAATTAATCCATCCCAAAATGTTGATAATATATCATATTTAAAATATTCAGTTCCTACTTAATCTAATTATGTATAACTGTCTATATGAAATATTGAAATCCAAAAAATTACATCAATAATTAATTTAAGAATAATTTTAATAAAATGGGTGTATAAGTAATGTTAGCCACAGCACATAATTTAATTGATACTTATTACATATAAACTACATGTTATATATTATGTTTGTATAAGTTTTCTTATAATAAGATTCACGTGTCTCGCGTTTATTGGTAAACGGTTTGGTAATATAGATAAATATCAAGCAAAAAATAATATTCGTTTAAATGGTCCAATCATTTACATGCATCGCTGCGAGGATATAAGGAAGTACATAATTTTACCGTAAAGAACCCTAATGCGATTTTAGATCACCCACCCCTGGCTGGGAGGTTGAGGGACAAATTCGGATTTGCATATAAGAGTACAGCAATGTGAGGCTAGGTTACCGAGTTTATGGCTATCCCTGCAGGGCGTGAGGTATACGACAGCAGACAGGAGGAAAATAAGCCCGAGGAGCATTAAAGGCGGTGGTAACTAATGTCGGTGTCAGGATCACGACAGCACCGCTATACATCGCCATTTACGGGACCTTTGGGACCGTCGCGATCGTATTCGTTTCGCCCAAAAGAATATTATACACTTAAATGTACGCCGCTTGAAATTGAATTTGAAAAGGCTAAAAAAATATATATTATAGGTAGGTAGAAGGTACTTTTTACCAATTCAGTTTTCCGTAAAAATTGTTCAACTAAATGTTTTAGGGTAAAACGGTTATATCAATCAAATCCGGTGGCATAAAACTATATCATATGAATATAAAATAGGAGTATATATATATATTTATATACATATAAATATACAACTTACGCATTTATATTGTATATTTATAAGTTATTTGTATATTTAGTACTTATATCCGCAATATAAATGTCTGTATTTTGAACGTTCTTTTCAAAACAACTATATACTTATTGCATTTTGACTCACAATATTTAAAATAAATAACATCTAACTTTTTATTTTTGTTTATCGATTACATATAATTTATATTATACTATATTAAAGTAAAAAATAATATTTGTTTATTACATTACGTACCTACAATGTTTTATTTTAAATTACTTCTAAACTTTATTTGTTTTACACTCATGATTCGTGATATTCATCAACTTTGAATCAAATTAAAACTTATGTAATATTGAAATTACAGTGTTTGTGTTTTAGAAGATATAAGTATTTATACTTTATAGTGTGGTATATTATGTTAATATTATATAAATATATTTATTATAATTTATAAATAAAAAAATATCAAAAATATATTATGCATGGTATGTACATTTTTAATATTATTTTTAGCTAGTTATCAATGAATTAATGACATGTATAAGTGATGGGTCGAACCCTGATTTTAGAAATCGAACCAAATTTTAAAATATTTTTTTCTACCCGATCCGAATCAAGCTTTTATATTTTTTACCAAATCAAACTAAATCAAACCTAGAAACATTATAAATTTAACTCGAACCCTCTCAACATTTTTTATCATGTACAAATTAAATATCATAATTATTACAATTGTCAATTTACAACTATACTTTGAGTTTTCATATTACTTTTTTATATTTTAACTATTTTTAATTCTGCGTAACCGTATTTACAATAAATTTATATGATTTCTTAATTTTTTTTTTTTACATACACATTGAATAATAATTAACTAAAACAAATAAATTTATAAAAAACATAATATTATTAACAGCACAGCCGTGGTAGCAGAATATTAAAATAGATTTACCCGAAATGGCCGAAATCGACTTTACTGTAACGATGATAAATATGAAAAACAAAAATAACAATAAATGTTTGTACACGGCTTCTGATTATCTAATTATTTCTAAATAGTTATTTTCAATCTTTAAAAATAACTTTTGAAGAATTATACTAGTATTAGTAATATTTGAAATTCTAATTGTTTTCATACAGTTTGAATTTCGAACTGATCCAAATGTCAAGGGTTCGGTTTGGTTTGAGATTTGAATAGTTCTTCGATCACTACAGTATATTCACGTGATATTATCGTAATGCATGTTACTATACTTAATACTAGTTTTTAATCATTTAAAAATTTTATTTTTCAATGTGATACCAAAATGGTATAATATTATTATATCATAAATTCATAACATTCATAACTGACTAGTAAAGTAGTAACGATGATATCATAATAAATTATCTTTTATTGACTTATATGGCTAGTTAAAAACTTGAGGTAATTTAGATACAGTTAAATTGTATTAAGCAAATTTTATGTTTTTAGTTAATAATTTTGAGTTTGTGGAATATTTAAAAGAAAATTAAATTTTTTTGATGAATAAGAATAATTATATTACAATATAATATTTTAAATTTAACATAATCCATTTTAAATTAATTTGTTGAAAAATTAACATGCATGACGTTATCTTAAACCTAAAACTATCCATTCTATATACGTCACAGTTGGTTTGAAAAATGTTGATGCACTGGAAAACATACCAGTTTCCGTAAAATATCACTATCACATTGTTCAATTAAAAGGTAATTAGTATAAGTAATGATGATGATATTATCATTGATTTTATAATATGATATATTATAATTATTTAGTTATAGTTTTATATAATTCATTATAATCAGGGCTGGAATTTTGATATACTTGTTAGCATTGATTTCTGAAGCTATGCGATGCCCGTTTTATAACATTATTAGGTACGCAAGTACATTTAATGTATTTTGTATTTTTAACAATTTTAACGTAATTTTCGGGGTTTTAGGGCATATAACACTTAAATTTATTTATTTTATTTTAATTTATTATTTCAAGACTTTCACTTAATAGTTAATATTATCCAGTTAATTAAGTAAATGAGGTTTCAAACTAATTTAATATAATATTAGTTTTTATTATAATTTTTCAAACCTACCCGCACGACATCAAAAATCAAAATTACGAGTGACGACAGAAAATTAAATGAGAATAATAGTTTTTCAGATTAAAAATTCATAAAAAAACTTGATGTTATGCAGATATGCAAAAGTTTTAAACGTGTTTTATATAGGTGTATTATTTTGAATTTTTATGGCATTGTTGAGTTCTTTCAGTGTATTACATTTTCAGTCCTAGTCATATTATTATTATAAGTGTTACATTGTTAACTCCCACAGCCAGTTTTTGTGGCGCATATAACGACCATAGGGCCTTGTAGCCGACTGGTCGCTACAGCGTACTGAATTGAAATCAATCAATTTTTAAATTTAATAAAAATATTTTTGTTTCAAAACTTCTCTAAAATGATAATATTTAAGTGTATTTTATAGGTGTATTATTATGAACTTTTAGATCATAAAAGCATCTTTTGGATTTTTTTAGCACATTACATTCCCAACCCTAGTTATAATAAATTTAAAGAAGTTGCGTAACCAGCATATTTTGGGGAGCTAATAATTTGTTATATAGGGGAGGTTTTACTAGCATCCTTTATAAGTTTGGTATTCCAGCTGAAACCATCGATATATAAGATACAACATTTTTAAACGTTTGTAGCAATATCTTAACACAAATAAACATGTTAATACATTGTTGTTACTCTCACGTATGATATTATGTTCACAAAATACTGGAGCTTTTCTGGATGATATCATCCCACTACATGTAACAAATATTACGCTTAAAATATTTTTATTTCATAATATTTAATAGATTTTAAGCTAAATATTTACGCGCAATGTACATAATGCATGTTAAATGTTATTTATTATTTATATATTTATTCTGTACTTCTGTATCAATGAGGTTTGTATAACTTGGTTTTCAAACGCATTTTTATTTCAATTACCTACTGTTGTTTAAGTCAATTAAAGTCTGTGTGTATGTTATTTTCCGGTTTGACGCTTATATTGTAATAGCCTCTATACATACATTGTATATTATATATGAGACCACTTTGGGTGTACAATATCCCCAGGGGTTAGTTTTGTTTCGTGCACTGTGTGCTCCGAAAAGTAAACCATTTACACAGCCGACGTGACAAGTACAATGCTTGTATAGACCAACAAAACACTTGGTAATAGCCACCCTGCCGAGCTGTAAAACAATGATGACATCGGTGGTGAAAGAAGTATATTTGAAAAGGGAATCTATATTATATTGGATTTACGAGCACAGCGAACCAATTGGTTTTATGTTGATTTGAATTTGAAATTTTTATCCTCTATGTTTCCGAAAACCAATGAACCGTGTAACGATATACTTTTTATTTGTTCACAACTTTTGTTGTAAAGTAAATAGAAAATAAATATCATTTTTACGCAATTGTCCAACTGAAGTTTTTAAAATGTGAACTTTTGAATTTATTATTATTTTTATAAAATAACTATTGTTATTTTTTAATAATAAAATCCGCCTATATACATAAAAATCAATAATTTATATTAATTTTATTTAAAATTAATTTTTAAGATATTTTTAAATTAGTAATTTTTAATTATTTTTTCTAGATTTTATTATTATTTTTTTGTAAGAGGTAAGCGTTTATTTCATTCGGAAAATGGGAATAAAGGGTAAAAGTGGATATAAATTAAATAACCACTTTATGTTGAGATGTTATAAATGTTTTTCTTTTAATTAGTTTTACTTTACACACTTCGTAGTTACATCTATAGACTAGACTATATTGCTATACATAATTTCCTGTTTAAAAATTTGCTACACAATCACTGTACAATAGAAACAATTTTTGCTTTTCTTAAAATCTAGAAACCTTATGTATCTTATTATAGATTTGTGAAATCAATATATTTTTTATCCGTTTATATTTAAAAAAATTTGTAAAAAAAATTGGTTTATGATTTCCAAGAAAAAAATATTTATTCTATTCTAAATTTATATGGATTTATACTACCTATGTAAACATAAAAATAAATAATGTAATTTTAAAAATTTAATACAATATTCAGTTTGATTAATTTAAGTGCATAATAATATATTATTATGTATCTAGAAATTCATTAATATTTTGCTTATTCTTTTGTAAAATTTAGTATTTTATTAATTAAATAGTAATTACTTTCAACCTATTATTTTTAATAATCACATTTGAGATATTTATTATACTTTATACTAAAGTAAAGTTAAAATAATGCAGGTACCTAATTTTGAATTATAATTTTTTCATAAAAAAAAAAATGAACGTTTTACGCTTATTGAATGCGTGTAATGTGTATATTAAACACTGTAGCTGTCTTCGCAATAACGTACTAACTTAAAGTGACAGAACGGGTAGTTTATTTTTCATTACTAACACTTCACTCTAAATTAATGAATATTCATAGGACACTTTTTTATGGTTATAAATGCGATAAAATTGTATTTATTTTACTTCAGCTTACTGTTACATAATAAAAACAGTCGTAGATGTACACATGTTATGCATTGTTTTTAGTAAAATGCATCGTATTTTCCTAATTATTAAACACATTTATCATACAGGGTGTGGTGTAAAGGACTTCCATATTTCAAAAAATCAATAGCGCGTAATCAAACTGATTAGATTAAAGCGTTTTATTTTGATGGATTAAGTTATTAATAAGGTTTTTGGTTGTCACCATGTCATGGTCCGGTGAACAACGTGGTTTCGTTATCGAGGCATTTTTTAAAAACGCCGAATGTGTGACTGCGACACAGAGCATTTCGCACTAGGCTCGGTTTGAATCCTAACGAAAGTGTCCCTGATCGGAAAACGATTTTGAATTAGGTACAAAATTTAAGAGCGACCTAGAACCATTGAAGAACTAAATGAGGCTATCCGTCAAGAAATCTCTAGGATTCCACTCGATATGCTGGTAAGAGTGATGGAAAACTTTCGAGAACGGCTCCATGTGTGCGTCGCTTGTTAAGACAGTTATTTTAACGAAATAATTTTTAAAAAATACTTTAAAAAAAAATTTTGTATGTATAATATAGATTTAAAAAAAAAATTATTTTTTTTCTATATCGTGTATTGTTTTTTTTTTTAATTCACCTTAGATATGTGGAAGTCCATTACGCCGCACTCTGTCTATACAACTGTATACAAGTAGGTATAACGTAGTGTAAATACGTAACCTAACCTACGTATAATTCTAAACGAAGGTACTTGCACGACGTCTGTTATAACAATGTTACACATTAACTATTTTTGTGGTAAATTGAAAAGGAAAAAATAAAGTCGAAAAACCCATGTATCAATTATTATGTGGCAGTGCTTTTTCATTTTGTTCACCAACAATCCCGAGCGGTAATGTTGTTATCCACCTTAAGTCAGTGATTGCCGAGAATTGTGACTTATAGAATTTTGTTATGACCCCTCTGCTCCTTCAAAGTGCGCGTACACACATGCATAGGGTGTCTGCAACGCTGATTGGCTGGTATAAGTGCGTTATACCACCGCGCGGAGAAAACCTTTCTCCTCCTCCCTCCTCTACAGTCGTCACCACCCTGTCTTGCACCTTCGTCGTCCCCATAATATCGTTATGTGTTTTTGGCTTCGCTTAAGCCGTCGTGATGACAACGTAATCGGGTTTATTCTTGGACTGCCAACACTACCCCGCCGTCTGTTAATATAAATCTGACGAGAGTGCTGCACACGTGAGACGCTCTCGATGAACAGGGGATGATAGAGTGCGAATATGTGGTTACCACCATCTCCTTTTGACGCTCACGAACCAATCCAATTAGTAACGATAAAACTTCGGTCAAATCGAAGTAATCATTTTCTGGATTAAATATTGCCGACGCCAATCAGCCCTAAAGTATATCGTTATAGATTTTTGGTGACAAGTCATATTATACAGTATTAGCCTAATACGCACAGACAGGGAGAAATCTGAAACCTAGTTGGAAAGAAAAAGTGTTCTCATTGCGACACAAAAATAAAATGCAAAATGAAGAATTAGGAGAAATAAAACATAATTTTTAAATTATATTTCGAACTTTTATGGGGTTAATAATAAATTAGATATTTATATAGGAAATATAGGTACCATTAAATAAATTATGCGTACAGGGTACAGCATATTGCATAAATTATACATTGTAATAATTTTATCTAACAAAGTTAAAGTATATAGTTACTGTACCTAATAATAAGAAATACAAAAAAAAAAAATTTATTTTGTATTTAGTTATAAGTGTTATAAACGAGAAGTTAATATATAAGAATATAAGTAGATAAATATAGGTAATATTTTTATTTTCTTCAAGACTACATAATTTACAAATATTTATCTAAAATTTTAAGCTACACGACAAAATATGCATTCAACCACTGAGAAAATATTCTAAAACTTTAAGTATTGCTAACTTTAAAATATTATACTATTGAAAAGCTCAAAAATTAGGTAAGTGATGTTATTTATTTTTGAATTCTACATATTTTAAAACTGAAATGGAAACAAAAATAGCACAAACAGATTACGTAATCAGAAACACGTCTTGTTCTAAATAAAAATAAATAAAATATTTATTAATATGCGACTTAAAAAAAAAAAAAAACGAGGAGAGTTATACTTAGTAAGTAGGTTCACATATTTTATTATGTCAATTCAAACTTCGAGGTATCGTTAATTTTTGTATAAGTCATAATAAAAAATACACAATAGTTATGCATAATTATTTGTTATAATTAGTTCCAAAAATAACGTACATTTTGTGTTATTTATTTATATTTTTAACATATTAAGATTTTGGTATTTATCAGTTTAGTCATAACTCATAATGTTAGAATCTGAAATAACGGTATATACCTATTTTTAAAAAGCAATTTGACATTTTTAACAAATAGTGGTAACTATTTATATAGGGTTTGATCTACTATGATATATTCTATTATTATTAGTGTACAAAATAATGAAAATAAACGATGGAAATATATTTAAATAAGTTGTTAGTTACTATACTTACTTTAAATTTAAATTTAATAAGTAAAATTAAAATCAAAAATTTATAAACAGTATTATTTTATATTAATTATTTACACAATATATACAATTATATTATTATTATTTTATAATTTTATTTTTTTTAAATAACTGTAAAAAGTAATTCACTAAGCGTGATCATCTTTTTTTTGTCAACAATGTAGTTATTAAAAATCTGGTTTTCAAATTTTTTTAAATATACTTAAAAACCATTTTTTTTAAATTCTTGTGATTTTTCATACTACTTGGAAAGTTCCCTTTAGCGATAAAAACTTCTGTCTTACAAATTAAAACCCCCCTAAGTATAAATTGTCTAGGTTGTGGATAATATTTTTAAAAAATATTTATATATCTAATTCCACCAAATTTGAATGAATTATCTTTCAGTTATTAAGACTTAATATTAGGGATACAAGTCTTTAAAAATAATTTTACAAAGTACAAACCAATCAAAACACGAATCTATTATTCTTAGTAAACAAAATTAAATAATTCAAAAACTATTCATTCAACTTCGATTTTGACAAAATGATCAGAAAAAAAAATACTTGCTTAATAATTTACAGCCAGTGGAACAACGAGGTTCTTGTTTAAATACAAGAAGTAAGTACCTCACACAGGATACTCCTTATGTAATACTTAATATTTTAAAAGTTTTAAAATGTGTTTAAAAATTTAAAAAATCATATTGTGAATATCTGTGCTATTGAAGAAGAATAAAGGGGTGAGAATGATTGATGAATCATTTTGTATATTATTTTCATTTACTATTTTATTGTTTAAATTTTATTTTTGAAATTTATTTTTAATACGCGTTTACTTTATAGTTGATTTTAAACTTTGATTTTACAGGAATTCCTGTGTCTACTAAATCCTAATTACGCTCGTGATTATACGTATTAATACGCATACGTATGAAATAATTGTATCGTTTTAGTATTTCAAATACGCTTTTTTCATAAAGGCTTTTGATCTGAATATTTTTATAAATAACATTTTATTACTAAAATACCTACGGCTTTTACGAACTTTTTTTTTATAAGAGACCCCCCAGGTATGAACACGTGTGTCGTACAGTATACTTTATTGTGTGCGTATATCGCGTATATATCCTATCCATCTATCTAGTTGTTATAAACTCGTTCGTTTATTGGCATGTTGACACACCGATTACGTCGTGCTTGACAGGGAACAAACTTATAATATCTGCAGATATCAGTGCTCGGTCGTATTCCCCATATATCACATATATTATATAGGTACCTTACATACACCATGCGCTTACTCCATTAAATTGGCGTTTGAACAAGCGTTTCCCCTTGTGCGCCCGTCTCATTACCCGCGTCGGTGGTTCAGCAGTATATTATAATGTGTATAGTTTTATGATGGAAATATAAGCGGTTCAAATATTTACATAACGCGACCAAACGTTGCAAACAAAACGGTTAGATTCATTTTTATTATTATTTTGTTTGTTTTTTTAAAACTTTTTTTTCCCTGAAATCCTCTCCGCGGTGCTGCAATGGTGAGGGGTGGGGGTAACTTATGTATTTACCGTTATAATACTACTGCTACTGTTACTTGTGCAGTGCTGTGGCAGTATTATACATAATAATATGACGACAGATGGCTGGCGGCGACCCGTCCGAATAATTATTGTCAACAACCCGCCGGGGGTAGAGGGTTGCCAAAGCCGTAATGAATAAAGACGTGTATGTAACAATAATAATAGCGGTAATAATGTAATGCACAATCGCGAAAAGGGGTTAAAAATTCGATCAACTGTGCGTTATTGAAGTCGAGGGATGTCTGTGGTTTTGTAATGAAGTTGTTCTTATAGAGGGGAGGTGGGAGATCACATGCTACACTGGTACATAGGGTATAATATATAATAGTATCATCGGATTTTCCTAATAAACATGTATATAGATATATGACGTATATGGTAAGTTAAATCTTAAATGATGTGATCGTAACAGGAAGCATTTTGGTCTAAAATTACTAAAATTACGACTAGTAAGTTCTTCTACTTACAAATTTCTTCGTGAACTATATAAATCTATGTATAATATAATAATCTCCGTATTAATACTGAAATTTGGTAATAAATTCTATGTCTTAGATTTACTATTAAAAATTTAGATAGTTAATATTTAAAAATATTAAGATAAATTAAACCGATGAAACGCATATTTTATGTTTAAAAAAATTTAATTAAAATTGTTAATATTTAAAAATAATTATAGGATAGTTGGTTAAGTTATAGCGAGCTAAATTTATTTAATATTATATTTTATAAATATTTTTAATAATATATATATATATATCGTAAAATGTACTAGGTGCTATTATTTAATGACTATATTTATCGACTGGTCTGTTTTAATTTAATGCTATATATGCACCAGATACTATATACATAGCACGTGTTGTATAGTATATACTATTACTGTATATAAATATTATACGCTTATCTAATCTTAAAGTATTTGAAGTGACATTGCACTTTATTTAATGGAAACAATATCTATTTACCATGCTAATGAGTTTTTAACACTAAACATTTTTTAACCCTTTGTTCAAGATATTTCATTAAAAAAAGTTTACTTAAAAAGAAATTAATAGAAAAAATATTAAATTATGATGTACTTTGAAAAAAAAATACAGGTGTTACGTATACTGTATAATAATGTCTTCAATAATATTATTCTTATTATTTATTATGAAAATTCGTTTTCAGTTATAAGAACATAAACTTTTTAACAAGATCATTATAAGACTTTAAATTTTTCTTTAGATTAAAAAAAATATAATTCTAATATAATGTATATATATTATTTAATTTTCATGGCTTATAAATGTTATTTTATTGAAAATAAAGTATAAGGAATAGATAATGTACGTATAAATCATCAGTATAAAGCGTTTTTCGATTCCTTCAAAATGCTTGGTACTTTATTATGATAAAAGTGAAAATAGGATTAGTTTCGAGGGTAGTTTTAGTGTGAGACAAAACGTACTAGAAATAATATATTACTTTACAAAAGCATGTGGATTTCGTGTGGTAAAATATCTTAAAACATCTTCTTTGTATTTCGTAACTTCCTCGTGAAAGTCCATTTTCCCACATACGATAGTATTTCAAAGTGCCACCAGAAACAATGTCATCAAGCTGCCGTGACACTTGTTTTCGGACCATAAAATCCTAAAGTGTTTTTTCTTACTTAAGGGTTAGCGCGCGTGCGTGTGTAAACTGATCCGGCCAATCGCCTTTGTGTCGGTCACCCTTGGAGGGATTTCATACATGACGCATGTACATGATTTATTTATGATTTCTTCCCGGGAAGATTATAAAATAAAAAATATATCTAAAAGGTCCACGGTGTAACTTGATACCGTATAGGATTCAAGTCAACCGTGTATGAAACGCTTTTAAATTTTAGAGTACATACGGGTTTCTGACAATGTATATTTGAAAAATATTATCTGAAATTATGTCATTTAGGTATAAATCTGAAAAGTTTGCATTTTCTGTAATTCAATATAAAAAATAAAATGCGCAAACGATGTTTTGTAAAAAAAAAAAAAAATTCGTATCATACTTATCTATCTATTTATAAATATATATATATAATACATATTGTAAATGGCATAAAATATAAATGTTTATATTTTGAAAAAAGGGATTAATTAAAAAAAAAAAATTATAAATAGAAAAAGTAGATCACAATATTAATACCCGTGATGACGCATCGGATAATTTATTGGAATATTACTATATAAAATAATAATACATATTTTATTAATACATTATTATGTATAACTACATTTATATTGGCGAACATGCACAATTTATTGAGGGAATGGTTGGGGGTGTAAGCGTACAGCCTACTCAAAATTATCGCATCGTCCCTTTCAAAGCATAAATTAAATAATGATAGTGTCGAACTTATTTTGGTTAATACCAATGATGCATAATATATGATGAAGTAAGAATATTTAATAATTTAAATCATACTTATTGTATATTACGGTGTATAATGTGATCATTATTTAATATTTTTATCAAAATATAATTTAATTTAATTTAATTTTTTTTTTTATTACGAAGAAATATTTTAACAGAATTTTTTAAATTATTATCTAATATCAAAACGAGTTATGTTTTTTGATTCAATACGTTTGATTAATAATATTATTATTATTATTATCATCACAGAAAATTCAAATTGTATTTTATAAATGTATGCCCTGTGATACGGACGAGTGTATAAATTATTGATACAATTATTTTGAATTCACCCATCAACAGCTCAAATAAAACACTTTTTATGTAGAAAGAAACAATACCAAGACAATGGAAAAATAAAAATGGATGTCATTAAAATTAAATGGTTGAGTGTCCTTCTGAAGGTTTTGCACGTTCATTCAGTCGTTTATCGACTACATATATGGTATCTACACGCTTAAAACATCCTCGAAGTAGAATTCATAACTACAATACTATACAACTTTTGTTTTTGTTAATTGTATTCTATTGTTTGATTGACTTCTTTTGTTTTATATTGAAACTTTTTGAAGGCATGTTGTTATAATATAATTGGTTCAAACTTTAGTTTGTTGATTAACCGTCAAACATTTTTTTCTTTTAAATTTTCGAGATTTAATCCATGTATTTAGTATTATGTATATAGTTTCAAACGACATACTTAATAAATAATGATAAATATATGTGTAGGTGGCAGGCGTAGGATGGCTATAGTATTTTTAAATAAATGTTTCAATATTTAATTTTAATATACAGAGTATAATATAAATTATTATAAATTTAACTTATTTAATACTTAAAATAAATAATTTATGTATAGATATATCGTACATAATATTATACAATATTATATATTATATACCTACAATGTCTAAATGATCCAACATTCAAGGTAGGAAATAATTGAAAGTTTTGTGTATAAAAAACGTATGTTTATAATTAATATTACATTATTGTATTATACCTAAATTTAATAATTTATTTTTAATAAAAGTGAAATAATTTCCTAACAGTATAGAAATAATTTTTAATAAATATTGTACTCAAATACAGGTACGATATTAATTAATAATTTCTAATTATATTTATGTAGGATGTAGGCGGTACTGAAAGCAATAAGACACAATATACTACTCCTATATTATAATAGTATATAGTAATAAATGATAATTATATTTATGCGTAAGTACTCACATATGTAAACCAGAACAGTATAGAAATAAAATAATTGATAATATACTGCAGTTTACTTTTATATCGGTGTTCTTGTTTAGTTTTGATATAAATTAGATATTATAGTTTCATCTATTTTAATTGAAAAATATTTTATAAAATAGGCAAGACATTATTTGTTTGTGAGTTAGTCCTTTCAATAATTAATAAATATTAAAATATTTGGCTAATTTTTTGATCAGAGATTTAAATAGGTAATTTACATCGATATATCCTCCACCCACATAAGTATATTCTATTTAATATATGGCACACTGGGATTGGATTATTATATGTTCGTAAAAACGCCAAAATGATTATGATTTAATATGTTTTATAAATAAAATAGTTTTATGTATATTGAACATTCAAGTTTTATAAAAACATAAAGGAGTATCTGTTTTTACCTCGATATATTTCATGTATAAACAATCATTTTTCCTCAATATTTGCAGTGATCGAATATTGTGAACCCCACATACGCTTGTTCTATAAACGAAAGAGGAAGGCGAAGTTTATTACCACTTGGAATTGGTTGTATTCGCCTTGAGATATTGCTTTTTGATTCTAGAAAATGTTATATGCTATATTTGTATGTGCGTATATTGTTTATATATAAGGTATATAATCGTACTTATCGATAAACAATTCGAAGAATTCGTTCTGCAGAACGGAGGAAAATCATTTCAGAGCTCAGAGGTTTTTTTATTATACGTACAAGTGGGATATAAAGGTTTCCAGGTATGGTTAAGGGGGCAGAGACGAGCGTACGTGACTACCGACTCCTATAACGGTCGTCTAGAAATCCTTTCCAATAAATTTCTAAATAGACCTTTTCAATTTTATACGAATATATGCTCGTAAGTTGCAAAATAATCGTGTATATACTAGCATTTGATAACCATTTCATTCTTATGCCCCCCCGTGTGGCCATATTTTGTGCGATGTATTTCAAATGTATTAATACATTTATATATATATTACGTATATAATGTTATTACAATATAAAAAAAATGAAAGATTTGTACATACATAAATTAATATGTTGATGTCTTATGAAGTGGCCTTCTGTAAACATTATATCAGGTTAGGCTGATAATGAACAAATTATAAATATACAGTAAAACTTCCATATAAAGAGTCGCATGGGGAACAAAAAAATTTGTAATTTAGAGAAATTCATTGAATAAAATTACATATTTCATATTCTATATTGTATAAAAAAAAAAATTTAAAAAAAAACATGAAATACATAACTGCATATTATAAATCTTATTATCTTATTACATATTTATTATATTTATCTATTTAATTTATTATTGAGAAATAATAACTGAGTTTCGTTTATTTATTATTTTTATAAATTGTACTTTTTTCGTAAAATGTTTTGATTTCGTTTACAAAAACCGTTTATTGAATAGTCTATAGAAATATCAGATTCTTTGTACAGAGATAAATGTACGCATTGGTTCTCAAAAATAATTCGTTAAACAGAAAATTTTGTTTATTGGAAGTTCGTTATATGGCAGTTTTACTGTATTATAATTCAACTTTTTTTTAATAGCTATATTTCACTGTTATAAATTTATAATAATATTTAATGATAACATTTACATGGAAATTCTAATATATTATAATCGGTCAAATAATACAATTTAATTTTGTATTAATACAAAATGTATTTAGTTTTTTCTCAATATTGTATTATATATATTTTCATATTTACTATTTCAAGACTAAAATTTTTGTGTTAGAAATCGTCTTAAATTTAAAATTGAAAAAACGAATAGTTATAATTGAATCATTTGTATTGTTTTTTTTTCGCAAAACAAAAACTTTAAAAATATACGAAAAAAAATTGAATTATATATTTTGCGTATTGCCAGGGGCCGCAAAGTGCTAAGAATATAGATGTTGTTGTTCAACAAAAGTTGAGCCTGAGCGGCATGCACACGCGCACATATAACGAGAAAATAAATCAGATTAAGTCAAACGCCGCGGCAACAGCCATATTATAGTGTATATATACAGTCGCTGCAGACGGGGAAACCAATTTTCCGGATTGTAAAAAGTTAGCCGGCTTGACGCGTTTGCGGTTTGTGCGGTGTGCGGTACAGATACGTTTTCTGCCACAGCCTGCTGCCCCGGGGGAGAAACGAACGGGCGCGACGATATTATAATAACATAATGACATTGTCTATCCAATATCTGTCGGATAATTGTGACAATGTTTTAATTTACACGGCTACCGCGCGCTGATGAAATTGAATTTGGAAATGTAAATTTTTTAGGCAACCACGACGACACTCGGCGGTTGCGCGTGTCATGGAAACCAAAATAATAGATATATGTACATATATATTAGTTTATAGGGGACTTGTGAGCTAAAATAATGCAATTTTCCGAATCATTTTATAATTTAAATATAATAATTAATTGGCGAACCTGGATTAACTACTCGCGCATTGTCAATGAATTAGGTGAATTAGGACCGGCAAACTGCGTGTAAAATTAAATTATTTATAGTACCTATATAGTATATATATATATAGATAGTTTTTCGCTGTGAGGATACAAGGTTAAAAGAGCGTCCATAGAGTAATTTTCACGAAGGGACGAAATTAAACTAGATTCTGAAACCCATTTATAGCATATAAGTACTAGGTTGGTTTTTATTGAAAACTAATGAGAAAGAAAGTATTTTTAAAAAAAATTGCTAAGGGCTGAATGCAAGATACCTATTATAATATTATACTTGTTATTTACATTATACATTTGAAAACACAATAAGATTATTTTGTTTTTGTATAATATCACTTAACAATTGTCGAATAACAAATACCATTGTATTAGAATAGAATTATGTAGTGTAAAACAACTTGAAAATAAAAATTTTAAATTTCGTTTTTGATACTAAATTTATTTATAACATTGTGAATTAATTCAATTTGTTTAATAATTTTTTTTCAGTATGAAAATTTATGCATAGCCCATCAAGCCTTTTATCAGTTACTTTTAACCTTAGTCATGTCTTAATTCTGCAAAAAATATTGAATGACCTTTCTAAGGTGAAAGTTGCTGGTGGCTGTATGATGTACCTATATTTGTATTCAATGTTTAACTTGAGGAAAAAATTCCCATTTTATTTTAATGATCTAATGTAGTCTTGTGTGATGTCTGTAATGCAAGTTTTTGATTCTAATTGCTAGTAATAATACAAAATTAAACTATTCATTTTTAAATTTGATATTTTAAAATTATTTTTAATATCTATTTAAATATTATTAGTAAAATTATTATCAACTTTGTGCTAGTTAGTTGTGATCATAAACTCATAACACTGAAGTCTGAGATAATCACAGACAAAAAAATTTACAACTTTTATGCCACTACATTATTTTATAAACTTTAGTCGATTCATACCACAAAATATTGTAGTTGTATCATATATATGTATTGTATATAATATTTAGTTAACTTTTTTATGAAGTCACGTTTAATATAATATTAGGTTTGTTAATTGTATATATTTAGTCGACCGCATATTATGTACTACGATGTAAGACTAATAACTAATTTTTATTGTCGATGTTTTTTCTACTCAATTAAAAAAAAAAAAAACTAATCGCAAAAACGGAAATGGGTACTGTTTTGTTGTACATCTGGTGTTGAGTGGGTCACCTTTAGGATTGTGTTAAGTTTGAATTCAATGATATGCTTATCATTGTATACGATAAACGATTCTGAGCAGAAACGGTCTATTATTATGCATATTTATCATGATATGTGTTTTTATAGACATAGATATTAAAGTCATTTATTTTTCTCTTAATATTACGGTAGGTTGATTTATTTTTTTTCGAAAATACCTATTATATTATATTATTAGTAACTCAAATGTCGACTTCTCTAACTCGGTCAGTTTTGTAAATAGAAAAAAACGTTTTATATAAAAAAACGCTTAAAAAAATAACCTATCCGAATATGTAGAAAAAAATAGTGTTTCCATTTAAAAAAATGTAAGTTGTATTAGACATGCGCGCATTAGTGTGTTAAAAAATTGAAAATCATAAATAAATGTGTATTTAAGTATCCCCAAAATATCCACTCCAATACAAAGTCATCCAGCTGAGATGTTTAGTGGTACTTTAAATCGTGATCATACTGTATATTACATATATCTGGTTTATAAACCATCATGTGTGAATAAAAATATTATTAGTTTATAAGTTATAATACCATTATCATGACACCAAAATATATGCATTTAAGTTATCGTGTCATAGCAACAGTGCTGCATATTACACTATAATATGTAAAAACTTACATCTGCGGCATGCAGTTCGTTATTTTGAATATGTGCGATAATAAGAACGTCGAGGGACGACGGAGGCGACAATGAAAATAAATTGCGTAATTTTTTACATCCTCCGACGAACGTCGGATACGCAAGCGTATAATATGCACTATATAATGGTTTGGGTAGTCAAACAATGAATTTATATTACAGTTTAACTTGTTAATTGCGAAAATTGTCTTTAAATGATTACATTGACAGGCGCCGCGTGTTATTATTGCTATAGTCTAATGCTTACAATTTATTGTTCTATACTGCCATACGTATTTGTTATTTGTCTAAATAATTGTTTTCTGTTTAATATATATACAATATACATACATCTGACATACTGTAACAGTAAACATAGTTTCATAAAATGTTCATTGTTCATACATTAATTCATACACGGATTAAGTGTAATGTATTTTAAAAATATTGACAGGTATATGCTTTATGTATGCTTTACATCGTATAATGTGCACGAAATCAACAATCATTATTGTGGTTATTATATTATGGTCTGACGTTCATTAACTGTTGTCTGTTTGCGATTTTTCTAAGTTAACATTGTACTCAATAATATTATGTCGGTTCAATATTCTTTTAATCATTTCATTCGAATTCGTAAAGATGAATGTAAATCATGTTACTCACTAAATAATACAATTATTAATTAATTACTTACTTATTTGTTCATCTGAATCAATTCGGCAAAGCCAGATTCCTTTGCCCGGTTGTCGAGTAGTACAAAGGTCATCAGATGAAAATCCGAGGAGCCTAGACCCCCACTCAAACATTGTGATGAATTATTTAATTCCTGTGACCTAAAATTAATTATACAATTAGAAACATAATAAACACATAACATAACTTCTTAAGGTTAGGGATGGTTATAATTCAGGTACACTTATGCGTTGCTAATAATAAAAAAAACTGAACTCAGTCCAAAAATATATTACATGCTAATACACTATAATATAACTATTATATAATTTTGACTTAAAAACTACATAATATTTTGATTTTTCAATGAATACCTTGCTTAACATATTATTTCATTATACGGATATTAAAACGGGAACTATGCAGCATTTTAATTTCATACTTAATATGTGTTCAAAATATAATATTTTTATTCTCTATTGCTCAGAAATCATTTTGGTTTGTTGTTTTGATCAATAATGTATAAATGTTTTTTTCAATTTTTATTACATTTCTATAACTGCGATTAATTATTTGTTAAATTTATATATATAATTACAAGATTTAACTTTAAATATTTATATAAAAAAAATACAAGTCCTAGTAACATCTAATTGTAATTAAATATCTTGTAAAATATTAAATCGATACTAATTTACTTTTTTTAAACATAATTCTACATTTATTCAACTATTAAAAATTAATAAATTTAATGTATTTATCTGACGTTTAATGTTAATTGTTATATTATTTTAATGATTATGAAATTAAAGCTTACTTACTATGTTGTTGATGTTATGTATTAGATAAAAAAAAATTGTGTGATTAGTGATTGTTAATTTATTTTTAAGATATATCGTTAATAAATAAAATAGATAAATTAATAATATATTATATTTGCTACATAAATATTAATACAAATATTATTATAATAAATTTACTTCGCACTCTTACCTACACATTAATACTAACTCGTTGATCGAGAATTTAAGAATAGTATATTCTCTACAATTATTATTGTATCTGTAATTTTATTCATGGTTATAAATTATTATTAATGAGAATATAAGGTAGACAGTTATTCATACCAAATGTATCTCTTTTTATGTTAAACAGTAAAATAAACTTGTTATTAAATTACGATACATGCTAAGCCCAAGGTAATTTATTTATAGTCTATACGTATATCTATATTGTCTTACGATTATAAAACAAGTGAATGGTGACGTTAAAATCAATGTATAATTATGTAATTTAATTGATAAAGTTATGAACAACATTTTCAATAGTAATTAAATTAGAATCATAATTCATATTAAGTTATAAAAAATATTCGAATCTTTATAATCCATTTCATTTTAAATGTATTTAGATTTATTATTTTAAATTTAATTTAATCTTCTTGTTGGTAATTAATTTTTTTAGGAAAATGTATTTTATATTATCAGCGAAATACTGATAAAATATTTAATTATGAATTTTAGTGGCATATTACTATATGTTCATATCATATTTTTTACTTATATATATATATACTTTCGTATTTTATTATACATTTAAATTGAAAACCTATTGATATTTTTAAGTATGATACTTTTGTGATTTGTATCAAATATTATGTTTAATAATTTAATAATGATACTATATTAATATTACAAGGCGTTTAAAAGTGTATAACAAAAAAAAGCTGCTGCGTATTAAAGTATTTTTTGGGTAAAATACCGAGTTAATTTATTTGTTGAAATATTATATTTCTTGCTATATATATATAATATTATCATATTAAGTCAACATAATTTACGCGTAAAGGATTTTGATATAAACCTACACATGTTTACAATTAATTAATAATTAATTATACAGTCGGCTTTAAACTGAGTAAACACGTCAATTTTCGCATATAGCATCAAACAAGACTAAATAAGTTTGGCAGCTAGTAGCCTATGCCTAAACTACAATATTATTGATTCGTCAGTTCCATGTTTGATTAGAATATTTTTTGGAAATATTACTCGCCGTCTGTGGTATATAATCAGTATATATACTAAACAGGTACAGCTGTACAACTTATGTAAGCGTACAAGCTTTCACACAAATATTCAAATATGGAAACTCATACACCGTAGACTGAGACGCTCTTATTATTATATACTCCAAGAACGACACAGCCATTATACAATTTATCTTTTGCTTTTGCAATTTAATTTTATGTGTGCGAGTGCTTTGCGTTTTTGTGGGAAAATTGAGATTTTTGTAGATAATAGTTTAAAGTGCTGAATTTGAGAGTATTATTATTATATCAATAATTTTGTTTCACTTATCTGGTACAGGCATACAGCAGATAATATATATATAAAAATGATAAATGTTATACGAGTACAAAGTTAACACATATAAGTATTCAATGTATGTATATTGCACAACCAACATCATATATTATACTATCTTCCGTTTTAGCGATGACATTATGAAAACATTAGACACGCCGCGGGTTTATTGTTGCAGGAGGCAGTATAGCATGATAGGAGAGGACGAAAATGAGTAGTCATTGTAAATATTAAAATATAATAAAATATTTATTGTACGGATATACGATATTGATAATATTGTAATATTATCATTTAGTAAAACATCGATGAACGTTGTACCTACGTATTTAGTACACTAAATGGTGATAATTAAAAAAAAAAAATCAAGCCTCGAAACCGATAACGCCCCATTAGTATTTTTCTTAACGTTATTATAAATAAAATACAATTCCCAACCACATCCGAAATACACACATAATACACGATATTATGTATCAACAGTCTTGTAAAGTATTCAAATAAATGTATTCGAATAAAAGTATTTGAATACTATTCTAAATACATAAAAAAAAATTTATTCGAATACGTATTCTGAATATCTTTTTTTAGTATTTTTATTTTATATTTAAATACTAAATTTGAAAAAAATTGTTTGTGTTTATAAATTATCATTCTGGGTAGTGGTCAAAAAATAAAAAGTATAGTATTAGCCATAGCCCATAGGCCTTATATTAGTTGACTTGATGTGCGGACATATGGTGTACGATGTACTACCTACCAGCGCTGTCACGTTTATACAGCCATACGACTACCATACTCCGTCAACTTATAGGATAAAGACAAAAGGTGTATGGTATTACTGTACTAGCACAAAACCCCCGATAAAAAGTGATAGTAATTTGTTATTGCCAGTATAGATAATATCCATATTTTGAGCAAAATAAATAGTATTTTCAAAGTATTCGGATAATTTTTTGAAAATTATTCGAGTGCGTATTCTGAATACTTTTTTAACCGTTTATTCGAATACGTATTCCGAATACAAAATAAAAGTATTTTTTACAAGACTGTGTATAAACTAATATATTATACATTATACACACATAATATAGCTGATAACTCAGTTATGGCGAGGTTTTTTTTAACGTAATTTGCAACTCCGAAACCATCACGGACCGTAAAAAGTTCACGTTTACCTTTGTATATTTTATATTATGATATTAAACAGGCGCATGTTGGGTTGAATATAAAAAAAATATAGTTATACATATTTTATTACATATATTGTTGAAAATTATAATTATTACTTGAGTGCAAAACAACAACATACTTTTTATTCAGATTTGTGACTGTGAGGCCAAGGTGAAAAAAAAGTCGTAAGCTACGAAATCGTTGATATTTATAATATATTTAATAGCGAGTTGATGATGCATATCACCCAAGCATGAATATGTTAAGACACTGCATTATACGAATATTTTATATTATATAGTATAAACTAAATACCTATTTATAACTAATTATTTAATATTATTAAATTACAAGTTATTATTACAACTATACAGATGTTTGGACCCGTTCGAATTACAAAAATGTTAAAAGATAATTATTATAAGTAGGTACGCGTTTAAAGTATAACAGGTATATAATATTACTCTATAATAATTATTGTGATTTACGAAATGTATTCTAATGGTAATTTATTAATTTCATGTTTTATTTGTATTCACTAACCATCGATAATATTTCAAGAATAAATGTTGATCATAATATTATAATCGTAATAGTATTATTAGTTTATATTACTCTGATTGGGGCTTTCGTTCTCTTTTCACCATATACACATGTAAACCATAAGCATTCCTTGATTATTCAATAATATCAAGTACAATAAATTCTAGAGTAGAATGCAAATTGATTTGTATATTATACGAAACAATAATATATCGTCATGAGGTAGTACCTACATAAATGGACCGAAATTCGGAAGTAGGTAGTGATGAGCTGATGATATAATGGGTGTGTAAGTAAAAAACGCTTGAAAATGTCAGCTTCTTTTATAAATATTATGAATAATATGTAGACAGTGTGTCAAAATATGTTTGTCTAAATAATATACAATATTATTATTCACGCACGTCTCTCGTATAGAAATAGATGCGCTACAGTTCTTTAATACGCTTCCACGGCGACCGATCTTTGGAACTTATTTCACTTAAGGTGTGTAGTATAATACCTGCTTATATATAATTTTGTAATATTCAAATAAAACCTTGTAGGTAAATTAGTCTCAATTTAATAAAATGCATGTATGTTGCGTATATGATTTTATAAGTCATCCAACGAATTTTAGTATAGCATGTTAATATAATGATAAATGATTTACCGATATTAAGCGGTATATAATATACTATGTCTTATAGAAAAATTATCGTCGACGTTTTCTCTGCGTCCGTTTCACGATCATATCACTTTAGCACTCAAGTTAATTAGTTATAATCGAATTTTGTATGACGGGAATGCTTAAAAATCGTCAGTTATTATGCCATAATATGGTACATAGACATAGATTCCTATAATAGTTAATATGTATGGAAATAATTATTATTTTAGATCTAATATAGATAAAATATATTATAAATAACTTAAATGTCCCTGAAGACTGCAGGAGTAGACACTAGACACATAATGTCCCCGGGGGTATGCAGCTGAGCCAGTGCGGTATTCGCGTGGCCCTACGACTTAAATGGGCGGATATAATAATAATAAGCCTATTTTGTTTAATATAATTATAAACGATGAAGGACTCAATCAAGGGGGTGGCCGCGGATATAATACAGTCGGTATATCATCGACAACAATGGTCAAAGAACTATTAAATATACGTCGTTATAGCGAAAATGAATTTATTAGTAATTGATTGATTAATTTAAATATATACATATTACCGATGTCTTTATAATTATTGATGACTTAGTATTATTAAAAAATGCTTATTAATATTCAATTTAAACTTTGTACATTTATATAGGTAATTAACAATTAGTAATATATATATATATATATATAAAATAAGAAATTATTTTAAAAATGAAGTAAAGAGATTATTAACTGCTTGGGTTAATCATACAATAGCTACATATGTTGTATAGTTAATGTTATTGAATTTAAATTTTGATTTAAATCAATGAAAAATTAACAATATTATTGTAATTGATCACACCGGTAATTTCACTGATGATCGATAACATTTGACGAATATATGTGATAACAAAATTACACTGTGGTTATACATATGGATCAAATATAACATTATATTTGATTTATTTTCAATAATGCAATTATTCAAAATTTGATTTTTGGAATTTATATATGATATATATATACTTAATATTCATATTTTTAAATTATTAAGATTTTAAGTACTATTTAAGGATTGTAAAGGAAATACAAACATTACAAATTTCTAATTTTTGAATAAATACTACTTTTCTACTGTAAATTATTTAGCGGATTTTTTTTTAAAAAATGTTGACGTATTTCTACCGAAATTAAAATTTTGAACTAGTATTTTTTAAGTTATTTTACTCTATTTACTAAGTGAATAATATTTTCATGATAATGAATAAAAATAGATATGAGGGTTTGAAATTGTAATAGGTAACTCATATTAATTTATCAATATTTATAATTTTTAAAAATGGTCAAGTATAATATATAATTTACTGGATCCAGTATTACGTCTATTTTATATTTTTGTAAAACACATTTTTATGATATTATTCTTAATATAATTATTTTAATAACTTGGAAATTACTAGTTTGAATCTTGAAATATGTACCTACAATCAATATATTATTATATTCGATATAAATGCCGACATGCCATACGACCGGTGTCGTTATTCGAACGATACTGATTGTATACATTATAATATATATATAAAACGAGACGACCGCAACAATATTATACGCATATTTCTATATATTATTTAATAATAGTATGAATAATTCGATAATGATCGTAAGAGAGCGAGAGGTGGCTGCGGCAGTGAGGCATCGGCGGCGGCGTGTGGCGGGCGGCGGCGGTGACGTGGGCGGGTGCTGCGGTGCCTGCCCGCGGTATCTCGCCGAAGGGACCGCCGCGCACCACGCCCACCGGGACACGCGCGCGGCCTTTCGACGTCCGCCGAAGCGGCGGGACCGAGCGGTGTGCCACACACGCTTCCTTATCAGTCCTGACGACAACGGGATCCCGAATCGCCGACGTCGCTCGTCGTACCCACATACGCCGCACTATACACACCGAACGGTCTCCGCTCGTCAGCGTCATAGTCGCCCGCCGCAACGGCGTTCACTCACCACGTCCGAGACGACGATCCCCGACCCGATATAATATTGTTTTTTTTTTTTTTTACCGTTCGCGTAGTATTAGATCTCGCGAGTCCCGCCGATCCCGTCGCCGCCGCTGTCTCTCCTCTGTCCGGTACACGGGAGCCGGCGAATCTTTCGCGGCACGCTCGGTCCGCGTCGTCCCGAAGAAAGACTTTTCCTCGAAACGGTCGCTATCGTAAGTCTGTTATCGCGTCACCGGCAACGGCGTTCCCCGCATCGTACCTACCGGCGCCCACACACCACTACGGCGCGGCGGGAAAACGATCCATCAAAAATTAAACCGTTTTTGAGCAAGGGTAAGTCGTTTGTTTGCGTATAATATAATAATATTGTATACGCGCTTTGCCGCGTTATTCCCCATCCGGTGCAGTGCTTTTGAAAATCACTCAAATCCCGTTCGACTGATTTTTTCACACTGATTTGAATTTAAATATATTATAAGCACTATACTTATCATTGATTAAGTCTACGCGCAAAAAATTCACCTGTCGTTTCATTTCCGCGATCCGCAAGTAATGCACATTTAATTTTCATACATTACACGATATGGTCATGTGAATTTTTGTTGTCAACGATTTGAAATAATATGAATTATAATCTATAATATGCTGCAGATATATTGTGAATATGGATCTATTTTTTTAATAGTATAAATTCATATCGGCGATCGCAGACGTCAGACAATAAAATATAGGTTTAAATATTTAAGTGTGTTACGAATTAAACACGTACTTTTAAAATTTGCCTCTGTATATAATTAAAAGAAAATAGAAAAAATATGTTTATGATGTAAATCAAATATAAATATGCAATAGTCTATATTAAATAATGTTAAATGACGAATTTAATACTTTAATTTGAAAATAATAACATAATGGATCAATTGTATTTCATTACTTCAAGTAGTTTGGCTTATTAAAATATAATTAAATTCACATTTAGTCTAATGAAACGACTAAATAATAAAAAATCATCAATCATCATTCGCATCATATATTATTATGTATGCATTAATGTATTATTACTATTTATAACAGTATTTATATAGGTATTAAATTTAAGAGAACATTTATTGTAATAATCAAGTCAATTTATTTATATGGTATACATTATCTTAAAAGATTCGTGTTATAACTATAGACGTCATCTATATATTAGTCTTGACGTTTAATGTTTAAATGTCATTACATATAAAAATTGACATTTGTTTAATTAACACATTACATTCAATTAAGCAGTAATAAACGTAAAGATGCATTAAACGCGTTTTAAATTATTAAGATTCTCTGATACCAAAAATGACTTTTTATTCTATATCCATAAAATGTTCATATTATATGATAATTTAATTTAATAGATGTAGCTTTTAATAGGAATTACTGGTATTAGGTGATTTATTAAATTGGTATTTAAAACTTTATTATCTTGTTAAAACCAATGAATATCCTAAAGTAATTTCATAACGTTTTACTAAAATTTGGTTTAAACTTATTTCGTTACATTTTAATATAATTTGCAACTCGATCTCGGTCACGTGCAATGAAAAAGTCGTTTTACAAATATTTAATATCATAGTAAACTTTAACAAAAATTAGTAAAAATTTCTAAATATTCGTTTGTTTTGTAAATTAAACTTTATAACTTGCATATTATATTTTATTTGTGTAATTAATTAATATTAATATTTAATTTTATACATTTAAAATATTGAAAAATGAAATAAGTTTTAATTATTTTTGTTGATACAATATAATATATTATTTTTTTAATATCTGTAGCAATTTTAATTTAACTACAACATGAATAGGTACGACAAAAGTCAAAATATATTTTTAATCAATTTACATTAATTTTTTTTATATAATTTATTTATTTCATATATGGTTAAAACTTAATGAAACATTGAATTTTTCAAATAGTTAACCATCTATCTAGCTATCATATACGAATATAAAATGTTGTCTTTATTTAATAATTATCAAAAATTAATAACTGTTAACCATAATGATAATCTTAAATCCTTATTTAGCTTAAAGATACAAGCCCAATACAAAATAAATATATAGGTATTTTCATTTATAATGTATATAATTTACGAGGTATTAAAAAGCATTTTTGACTTTTATAAGAAACGTTATAGTATGTATTGAAATTTTCATGCAACGATCTGAACGATCTAATGTAGACATAATTTTCTTGCAATGAGTGATTCGTCTCATACTAAAGATTTATATAAGAAAGTATTATTTTTAAATAGTATTTTTATGTGTATAAATATATAGCATTAACATTTACGAAACACGAATACATCAACAATTCGATGATATAGTCATTTGATTTGATACCACATAACCTAATTATAATTTATAATAGAAATGTGGTATGTACATTATATCATAAAAACAAGCTGGATATTGTATTAAAATGCAGGTGTTTTGTTTTAATGGTCGCAAAAAGAAAAGAGAAAAAACGTGATCAGAGTACGAATTAAATCTGTAGAAGCTGTTCAAATTATTTTGCAAAACAAAACGTTATAATACAATCATTATGGAAGTCATTCATATAGTCATACGTATACTGCAAGATAAATAAAAGAAGGCATTTCGATCAAATCGTCAACACTATATAATAATACGTTATAATGCTTTGTTTATAAATAAATATATATATATATATATATTATATCGAATAACGAGATGACGCTTCTATAGGTTGGCATCCGGTGCAAAAGTCACAATCAAGTACAAATCGGCACCATCGTTTGAAAATCGAACGTTATTGTACTTATACTACTGGTACTTATATATATATATATATATATATATATATATATAGACTTACAGGAAACGGTCATCAGGTGGACGGGTGACGACAATAATAATTCACCTATAGAATCCGATCAGACTTTTTATATTACATACAAAATACGCACGCAGCGCGAGGTGTACCTGTACAGCATTAACGAGCGATGGGGCTCCGAGACTTGTGCACGACGGTCACGTACTCTGTAACTTCTCGGTATAACAGGCGAACAGGCGTTGCGACAAACATCGTGTAGGATACTCTATGTATCTATATATTATATTAGATACCTACAAACCAAAACCGTTATTACACTATAAATATTTATATTACACGCGCGTGATATTATAATATAGTTCTCGTCGTATGTATTGTATATTGCTTGTATATGAATCTAGGGAATAAAAGTTCCAATAAAAAAGTGAATAATTAATAAAATATAGTATAATGGGTATATCATGATAATAGTAAGTAATAAACTACAATAATAATAACATTATTATTATTATTATTATTATAGAATACAGCGAAAAGCTTATAAAACGGGAAATATTAATATTTATATAAAAATTAAAAAGCAATATAGTATATATAGAAAAGTCAAAAATTTATAAAATTAAAATAATTTCATCTTATTTTTTTTTATAAATATTATGATTTACGGATGTTAAAAAATTTAACATAGTTACACTGATTTTGTCCATTTGTATTTTTAAACATACATTTTTTAAACTTTTTTTCTATTTTTCGAATTTACGCTAGCTTTTGTTCTGTTGCCCGAATCTTCTACAGCATATAAAGCCAATTTTGTATGGAAATTGTATAGTGTCTACTGTCTGCTAAACATAGAATCAAACAAGATGTGGATTATAATAATGTTTTAGATACATATGAAGTTATGACAGATGTACATCATGCTCAGGCATTTTATATTATACACAGATTTAACCAATTCTATCGAATAATAATAACAATAAAAATAAGAATTAACAAATAAATAAAATTACAATCTTTAACAATAGAATAAATATTTCGGTTTTTTTTCGGGATTTATTTTCCACAAAATATTGTATATAGGTTGTCCCTGGAAATATGACATAATTCCAGTGTAAAATTACTAAAATATTGTCTAATCATCTAGATTTTTCATACCCCTGTCTGTAGCAAACTATATATTTTACATGTATATTATATACCATAATACAGAATGGTCGGCCCAGTGAAAGAGGGTGTTTAAAATAATGTGTCTCTTTTGATAACAATTATCCCTCTTTCCACAACCCCTAAATTGCAACTGATTTATTGCGCAAGCGAAAAGCAAGCGCGCTGTGACCTTTGTGATTTTTGTAAACATCATACTCGACATCGACCACCGTAATATAATATTCCTATAATATCGATTATTATCATTCGTATTCGATAACATTATTGGATACATTGGTACCTACTTAAATTTTATTTATTTTTATTGATGTTTTTTTTCGTTGTAAAAATATGACCAATCAATGTTAGTCTTTGTTATAAACTATAATTTATAAATGTTATTAATGAGTCTTTTTTTACATTGTATTTCATCAATTGAAAATTGAAAATTGATTAAAAATGATGTGCACATCATCCGATGTAGAGCCGAAAAAACGAGTGTGATTTTATAAGGACACTGTCCAAAACTATTATATTTATTTTATAGTTGATCCAAACAAATGATAGTGAAAATATTATTTGAAGATATTTTTCATTTCGTATCAGAAAATAAATTAAAAAAAATCACATTGTTTTATAAAAAAAAATAATCAAATAGGGTTTTCATTACTTTGTCATATTAAAATATATAAAAAAAGAAACGAGATTTATAATGATAATGACAGTAACGTAATATTAATGTCATATTCTAAGTAAGGATGAGTTGGCACTTAATGGAACTGACCCACGACATTATTAACTGATAAATTACATTCCTTCAAGATGCTCTCATATGTTTAGATTAATATGTATATTATTATTTATTATATCTATAGAATATTTTATACCAGTACCATATGTCTTTTCCGTTAGTATTTTAAAACTATCTGCCTAAATAATTGAGTTACAAACACCGTGTAGATTACTGTATATTTAGATCATTATATAATTTACGTAATTGTTTAATAGTGGACAGTGGTTATAACTTATAAACACGGTTTCTAATGAACCCCACATCAAATGACAAATAGGTATTATGTTCACCAATTAAACAATTCATTTATTAATTGGATAAGTTTATATTAAAAATTTAAACATGTGAATTTTATGAACCGAGTAAATGTTTACGGTCAATGGGTTTTAGTTTTTCTCAGTAACTTTGTTTTGCGAGTTAATTAGTTATAACTTATAAGTAGGTATTTAATGTTTAGATGAAAGGAGAATAGTGGCACAGGGGTATGTTGAAAAATGTTAGCCAACTATTCCGCTCATCTAAACTTTAAATACCTATTTATAAATAATTAGCTATGTATATTGTATATATAATATATATAATATATTCTGTTTAAAAATAGAAAAAAAAATGTGTTATCATTAAAAAAAAATTAAAAACTTTTAAGATAATAACGGTAAAAATATTAAAAAAAAGTTGTTTTGATATGAAATCAAATTATGCAAAAATAATATTTTCACAGTCAAAACTTTTTGTAATGTGTGTAGACCTTAAATGGACCACCTTGTATATCGGTATAACTGTATAATAAAATGTGAAAAGCGTGTGGATTTAGTAAGTGAGTACGGTTTTGATGCGTTGTACGCGTGTAGGAAGCACCAGTTGATTGTGCAATTGCACGTCCTAACATCTGCGAAATAGATGTCTTTTAATTAATTTAACGAAGTCGGTATAGGCTATGTGTGCACTAATTTAAATGGGCAATAACAACGGGAGAACGGTATGTATAGTGTGTACCCTTTTAATTTCAATTAGGCCCTGGTCGGCTTAAGTATTATAACTTACGGGTGAGTGGTGGTCACGGGGAGGGTAAAAGCGGAGTTTAGAGGGGAAGGCGTATTGTATTCGTATAATAATTGTAATATACGGGTGATGGGTTTCTATTAGATCCCATATATTACAAATAATAATTAACACTAGCCCTGTACGTTGGTTAATTAGTGCATAAGGGAAACGATAACAGACGTATAAATTGGCTAAATTAATTTAAATGGATCCGTCCTAATTAAGCGGAAAACAAATCGACACGAACGCTCAAGTTTTATTGGAATTTGATTTAATATAGCGACGAAGGACAACGGCAAGTAGGACGGCCGCTTATGTTGCCACTGTTGTGTTGACAACAATATGAATGTTCGCAAAAATCATATTGGCAAACACGTAAAAAGCGGTTCACCTAAATATAATATGTTTATTTTTATTAGTCAACCAAAACCGGTTGTGTATGGGCGGCAAAATAGTGTTTTGCAGCAGTCGTTAAAAAAAAAAAAATAAATACAGAAAACAATTTCAATAATTATTTGCGACAAATTAAATTAATAATTTAAGTAATTTACATATAATATGATCTCCGAGAACAAAATATAAAAATTAACCTACTTAATTAGCACAATGTCAACTTTAAGTTGCAGTAAATTTTTAAATGCGAGAACAAAACGAATTATTACTATACCATAACGTGCGCTAGTACTATATGTATATAATATGTAGTAGATTGTAGATGTGGTTAACCGATATTCAATTTATTTCAATCAGCATTGTGTGTTACGGTATGAGTATAAAAAACAAATATCATATTAGTACTTATTAACATAGCTATGTACAATGCGCCTGCTCTGTAAGTTATATAACGATTGAAATCAATTATAGAAATAGAAATATACTATTTTCTAAAAATGTTGTAATGCAATTATATTTATAAATAAATACATCAGAAATAACAATTTTCGTAAATGTTTATTTATATTTATAATAAAATATCCTATTAAGATATATGTCATGCATAGTTTTTCATATTTTGTTTAGACCGCTATACCGATATGGCTATATTTTATTGAATTGAGTGGACACGCGAATTTGTTGTCTACAGTGTTTAGCACACAAACAATTTGAAATGTACGTTCTATATTCTCAATACAATTTTGTTATTTTTAATATTAGAGTAAATTTACATGTTATCAAACTCAAAGGCAATACCATTATCAATGCAGTTCTCTGGTAGGATTTTTTTGATATTTTAATTGCAAAGCGAGGTATTAATATTTTTATATATAATAATTTTAATATCTACTTATAACTAGTATTAACATTAGTATATTATATTGTGTGTTTAGCCGAGTTTAAGATAGAGACAATGAATGTGTGTGAATAAGCATCTTCTAGATAATATTCTCACCAGTAACTTTGATTATAGGACAGTTCACTTTAATTTTAATAAATTTGCTAACAAAGACGTAACAACACAAAATCGATTCTACTGAATGCAAGTTTTCTATGTTGTATTTTTGTAAGATGCCGACAATGCATACGGGTCCGCTTAATCATTCTTGTATGATAATTATATCATAGTCGATTCTATTAGCTAGAGTTAAATAATTGTTTTTGTATTATCGCGGTTATTAATTATATAATAATTTAGATACTGCGGTATATTGAATATATTTTATTTATTTAATACAAGATTTATTATTTTATATAACACTGTTTTATTCAATGCATCCAGTGTTTAAAAAATGCATTGTTTTTATATTTTGCAGGAGCAGCTGGCGGAATGTTCTGCTATCATTGCCCAGCGCCCCCATTACACCCTACACCATCGACACGGATACCATCAATCGACTATCCGTTTTCATCGTCACATCCATGTAAGTATATTAATCCCCCAGTAACGTATGCTGTATTATATTGATCATAATTGAATAATCATTAAAAAAACAAAAAACAAGATCCGAATAAATGTAAATTTACTGTTTATCTGTGTTATGTTTAAAACTTTATTTTCTACACACAGTGAACCGATATAATAGAGAAGACAAATTTTTATTGCATATGTATAACATATTTTAAATTGTATTTATTATATCATACGTGTGAAAACTGTGAAAAATAAATAATAAATATACGAGTGTAAAACAAATAGAAAATTTAAAAAATACATAATTCAACACCAGTAAATGTATTGAATCATAAAATGTATAAAATACATTACTTTGATATTTTTAATCGAGGTCCTAGTTTAGCTACACTGTTATTATTAACCTATCTCTATTGTTTTTCCAATTTTACTCTTAATAATTATCATTAGTATCTTCAATTTATTTTTAATTGCATTTATTATACGATTCTATATCAAACGGCGATGGTGAATTTACTGCATTAAAATAGCGGCATTAAATCAAGGTTTAACAATGTAATAATATTGTACAGCGAACTTCAATATAATCTTTTTGCTTCTAAAAAATACACTCTACGGACACGACCGCATAATCCGGTAATTTAATTCCGGAAATGAAAATTTTTCCATGAATAATGAGTCTGGATTATCCTCCATTACCGGAGTCTCTATGTATGCTGCAATAATAATAACGAGGCTTAATTCTTTGTTTTGAAACTTTTCTGCGGGGGCTCAAAGATCCACAACGTGGTTAAAAATTTAAGTTTCAATTTCCGAAAGCTTGTTTTCACGGTGCTTGAATTTCCGTAAAAGTTCCGTAATATTGTCAGTTACGGGTTTTTGTATGCGAATAAAAGATGGAAAAATAAAAGCTATATTGATAAACTTTTGTATTATGTGCACCCTGGTTCCCAGAAAGAGTTCACAACGTCGTGACTAGTAATGTTATAATTCGGTTTAAGCCGATTTCCACGGAGAGAACTGGTGGTTTTAAAGCCGATTTACTCGTTCTTAAAAAACATAACTCCCATTTTACAGAAAAAAAATCCCAAAAACTTACAGTGCTTTTAAAATAATATCAAAATGCCTCCCGTACGATTAAAAAAAAAACTAATAGTAATAGTAATAAATATAATAAAACCACCGTAACCCGATAGTGTATGTTCGAGAGTTATTATATTTCTTCCGTCCCTTGGGTCGACGAGGCCGGTTACTGGTAGTGCATAATGGACCACAGTGTTGGGTAATTGGCGCCCATCTGTCTGACGGCCCAACAATTTGTATTTAAGCACTGGCCCGTCCGATTCGATTGGTATTTCTGGTGTTCTGACGGAGTGTAACGTGATTAATCAATGATATACGCGTTGAGGTCATATACGAGTAGGGGATTTTTTTTCTACTGGGGAACATATAGAGTATAATATATAGAATGTGAAAAATAAGATTACGTACATCACTGTTCACGAGTGTTTATGTAGTTACAGAAGGGTCAGAAATTAAGGACCTTCTGCACACTTTGATCGAAACCTTGGTTAAATATTAATGGACAATTCAATGTTTACATCGCACCCAACTAAATAGAAACGAGTATATTAAACATACATGAACATGATATGAATTGAAATGAAATGTTTATGCGTTAAAAAAAAATAGTGTAAATAATAGTAAAAATAACGATCAACATTTAAATTGTTATTTTCAAAATGTTGTATAAACTTGATCAGTTATCATCAATAATTTCATAGAAACATAGTTATAATTGATTATTCTATATCATATACGCAAGCGCCCTATTGATAATTCCAATGTTTAGGTACAATATATCTACCACTTTGCCGAAAAACCATTATGGCTCATTACGCCGGTGCCAGACCGAGCTGTGTATGAATATTTCAAAGGCGCAGCTAACGAAAATTTCCATAATACAATCCTGAAGGAAACCCACTGCCCCCCCCCCCCGGTACTCTTGAACCGTAATTAGGTTCATTCCTCCTTAATTAAATTCCGGATAGAATCCGTCCCGAAGCCCCTCGGGACTTCTCGGTCCTGCTCGGCGTCTTGTTCCATGATTCACTTAGGAGTTAAACGTTGTTAGGCGACGATAGCTTTTACTGGGATACCATCATCCCAGTCCCTTTTGCAATTCCTCTTCCCTAACCCACCTACTCTAGTTTTGTCTGGGTGGGACGGACCTTTAACTACGTTTTCAGTTTTACACCATCAGTCACGTACTGTATAAGTAAGGGAGAGTAGGTAGGTTCATTGATTTACAATCTAACTAATGTTTTCACGATCCCTTGATATTTGTAAATTACAAATATTAAATTATATCCGGTCATTCGTTTCCATTTTATTTATAAAAAAAATTGAAGTTTAGTTGCATTGAAGAACAAAAAAAATGTGTGTGTGTCTGTGTGTAGAAGTTAAATTATCTGAAAAAAATAAAAACACCTGTTTAATTAACACTAGATTATGAAAAAATGTTACTGCTTACATAATATGTCAACGAATTTGAAATTCTATTGCAGAAACAATTTTTTTTTTTTAAATCTTTAGTATATCTGTTTTAAAATAATTATTTGTACATTTTTCCGGAAAACACTTTTTAGGGCAATAAAACCATATTAAATGATAGGGTAAGACAATCACTCAATTCCATTATTACTTTTTTTATAATTACTTATTTTTATAGTAATCAAATCTAAATTTAATTACAAATAAAAATTCAAAAAAAAATGTTTGTTAATAGTGTTATATTAAATCTTAATATGGACCCATGTTAATAAAATAATATGTTATTATTTATTAAAATTTATCGGACATGTTATGTTTTAGACACTAGTTATTCATATCATCCTGCAATTCATGATGATTCATTTGTTAGACGTAAACAAAGAAGGAATCGAACTACATTTACACTACAACAGGTACGACAACATGTCCTATATATGCTTATATTTTTTAATTTTTCAACAATTTATATACTGTACTCAAAAATGTTTATATTATGTTGTTATAATATATATGATGCATTCTTAGTTTGTTACCATGTTATACTATTTATGATTGAAATGTTTACTATTTATAGTTTTAAACCATAATATTTATTAACTATAGTACAAAATATTTGCTATTTAGTAGGTACACATCTAGGGATATTTGATAACCATGTACAGTTTACTTTTTAATAATGCATTTATTTTATTCAAATTTTTATTATTAATTATTAATTATAGTTGTGAATAGGTACTAAAATTGTTTATATATTTTATAATTATTCATAAAGATATGGGGCGATGAAAATTTCATTTTTAAATTAAAATTACCGAAAAATATAAAAATGTTAAACTGATGATTTTTTTTGAAGATATTGATAAAAGGAAATCTAAAAAAGTATTTTTAATTTATTAAACTATGTTTTAAGCATAATAATCATTAATAATGATTTTTAGGACAAATAAATATAAAATAAATGTAATATTTAATCTTTGCTAATTATTTAGTATGCTTTATAACAATATTATTGAATATATAACTTTAAAATCATCATATTATAATATAGCCCCCGTTTTTTAAATCTATTATCATGTGTCATGCTAAAATAATATATATTATGATGATATCGAATATTATTTGTTTGATAAATAATTCTAAATTTTAAAAATTATTGTCTTATCTGTTATGATAGATATTATAAACTGCTTATTTATTTTTTTAGTTACATTGAAAACCCAATGACCTTTTTCTGTTTCGTTTTAAATAAAAATTAGACTAATGAATAATTTTCAAATAGAATCATTTGTTATGATTTAGTTTTAAAATCAAAGTACCTAGTCGTGTTGATAACAAACAAAAAGAAAATATTATCTTAATTTTTAATTTAATTACCTCGGGGAATTGTGTTTTCTTATTTTAATGTACATATAGCAAAAAAATTACAACACATCTTAGATTTTTTTTTTATAAATTCTTAAGTCCAAGTATTAATTATGTTGCAAGCTTTACATTGTCTTATAAATTATAATCAATTATAAAAATAAACGTTTCTTATTGTTATTATTTTAGCTCGAAGAACTGGAAACGGCATTCGCTCAGACTCACTACCCTGATGTATTTACAAGAGAAGATTTAGCGGCTAAAATTCAATTGACCGAAGCTCGTGTTCAGGTATTATAAAAAACCATACTTAACATAATACGTAGTTTTATGGTATACATTATTGTATAAATAATATTTTTATAACATTTTTGAATATTGGAACTGCTGAAACAACGCTTTTTAAGTGAATATAATATCTACGAGCTAGACATTACATAGAAACATAAACATAATTATTTTCATCATAGGAAGTTGTACCATCATGCATATTATAATATGGTACTATATTAATCCATATAAATTTCAATTATCTTGCGGATGCAACATTTTATGCCTTTATAAGCTTGTGGCATTTAATTCGATACGAAAGCAAATACCTCATCGTTTATCTCTTTATTTTTACGTAAACATTGCAAACGACGCCGCCATAATAAGTAAGACGGTTCAGTTGCTATGGTAACGCGTCGGCTTTGGCCGCCATTGAATACACTTAAGGGGTTAACTTAATAAAATCACTGATGTAATAAATAATATGACGAACTTTTAAACCTTTATTTTTATATTTTTATATAATTATAATTTGCGGTAGAGTGTACACATCAACCTATGCTGAAGGCTAAAAACTCCGCTCTCTCTCAATTAAATAATATACTCTTTTTCATTATAAACGCGTTTGGCATGTCTGCTACAAATGATCGATAAATAATTCAATTATTGAGCTAATCGTATTTAAACTTTGATACCTACACTATAGATCTAAAATAAAAACAAAAGCAAGAACGTATCGATGAGTGCTATATGTATATAAGCGTAAGATAAGTTTCAATGAAAAAACAAGCAAAAAAAAAATGCATTTAACACACAAAAATATATGTAAGTCTTGAATGATAATAAATTCATAAATTAGACCAAATCAACTCGTTAGACTTCAACGTTTAATCAATTAGAGAAATAAAACTAACAACTCAATTTTGTATTTGATTTTGATGTTCCTCATATTATATATTTATGTTATAAACTTCTATTTGTTTTTTATTGAACCGGGATCCAAATTAATGTCTGAACTTAATATTTAAGACAACTTTACAATAAAGAAAAAGATAGAGATTATCGAATTATTTATACTGTCATCTGTCATTGTTTTTCAACTATATACATTATTATTATAATACCATTCAAATCAACTACGTAAAATATGTATTTTAATAGACTATGGCTTAAAAACAGAAAATAGAATTTTAAATACATTTCAATCTTCAAGCTATAAATTCCTAAAGATAAAAATGCATTTAAGACACAAGAAATTAGATATTGTTCATTATTTTTTTTATGCGAGATATGAGTATTTCTTCACAGTACAAATTCAATAATTAAGTCAAATTAATTCATTATATTTTAATATTTAATCAATTATAGATAAATATAGATAACTACTCAATTTATGTGTTTGATGTTCCACACGTTAAATATTTATGATATAGACCTTCTCTATTTATTTTATTGTACTTTGATCCAAGTTAGATCCAAGCTAGACTTATGAAAAGATTACAGAAAAGAAAAAAGTAGCGATTGTAGAAACATTTTTATTTGTATCTGTCATTGTTACAACATATTATTGATTTTTAACTATTTATGTTTTTATAATTTATGTCATTTAAATTGGCTACATATACTGAATATTTTATTAGGCTAGAACTTAAGATGATAAAATTTAATTTAAAAAAACATTCCAATTCTTGAGTTGTATAAATTCCTAAAGTGAGATTAAATTTAAAACAAATCTCTAAATACGCGGAATAATAATAATTAATATGCACGTGCTACGCAAAAACGTTATTTTCCTCATTAATTATTTAAGCAGAGAATTTTCATCTTTTGTCTTGCAAAAATATAATTATCAAAAAACACTTTTTTCTACTGACCCTTGAACCTAACACAACCAGTAATTGGAGGCATTGTTTTGACGTCTGGGAGGTCGTCGGCCGTCAATTAGTGTTGGACACTCCATCACAGACCCCTGTCTCAGTGCAACACAAAATAATCATAATTAATAATAATGTTAAGGCTTCCTGCCTTCAAGCTGTTCTAAAGAGAAGCTTTCTTTATTGTTGTTGTTTTCCTTTTTTTAATAAGGCTTTACATAAGTAAGTATGTTTTATTATACAATTAAATTTATACCTCTCACTTCTCAGTTTCTATCAAACTAGTAGTTAGTTTAAAAGCACATACCTAATTTATCAAAACTAAAACATAAACTACCAACTTAATAATAGTTAAAGCTATACTTTAACGAATTGATTATAACTTCAAGAAAGTAATAACGTCTATAATTTTAAAAATAAATCAAGCAATATTATTAAGATTGATATTTAAATAATTAAAATATTATAATATTTTTAATATAATGTTGTAATAAACTTATAAATAAATTATCGTAGTCATATGGTTTCGAATCAACGATTTGTTTAAATAATTAAACTTATTAAAAATAACTCAATAATTCATTTTTATTTTTGAAAAATATATCAAAAAAATAAAATAATAAATCATACCAAAATAATGTAAATTTTAAAGTATTATTATTATTTAGTATTCATTTATAAATAAAAAAGTATTCGATTCTTTTTAGTGTTATATTAAAAACTAAACTTAATACAAATACAATTATTAATGAATGTGATATAAAATAGATTACCTACATAGCTTATATATAGTTTAAACTTTAAATGTATGTTTATTAGTTTTAATATTAAATAGGAATCAATAAAGAATTTATTATTAATGCATTTATCTATTCATTTTAGATACTATTTTGAATCTAAAACACCAGAATGGCAGAATGAATACACTTTGAATGTTTAATGGTATTTTAAAGTTTAACTCAATTATTGTAATCAAATAAAGCATAATATATACTCAAATATTCATTTAAAGCCAATGTACTGATACTGGACGTTATGTTATTTCCAAAACTATGTTAATTTCTTCCAATTCAAAATTCTGTTTATTAATATAATATAATATATATATTGGAACATTTGCATAAATTTAGGATACTTTATAAAATTAATAGGGTGGATAAGGTTATAGTTTATACTTGGACCACTATTGCAAGCGAATAACATGTTAAAATAAAATCGTCTGTATATATTTTTATTTTGCCATAACACAGGTGATTTGGAAAATAAAATAGAAAAGAAAATTGAAAAAGTCAACCTCACCTAAAACTATGTACATGTGTATAAACATATAAATTTATCTTTAGATTATTTCGAGTATAAATCTTACCTCTGTGGAAGAGCAGACATAAAATATTGGGGTTAGTTTTTTTTTTAACCAACGAGGGTTAAGGGAGCCTGGGGGTGATTTTCGATTTCAATGTAATCCGACAGCTAATAGGCTACCCAAATGTCAATATAGTTTTACTTGTCTCGGACCATTAATGTCTAGTGCAATGCAGCACATACGGTACACCTAAAGAGACCGCAAAGTCCTTAGAGATTTCGATTACGTAATATATCCGTTTTGTGATTTTCTTTTTAAAATTATTATTTATATGTACACAACATATATTGATGTATGCTCACGTTACATTGAAACACTCGTTTAGTCTGTAACTTTTTTTAGAATTTTCAAATTGATAAACATAAAAATATCGAGTTTCACGATTAATTAATCGAAAAATGCATTAATAATGATTGTATCTATATTATACGTTATTACATATTATTTATTCGTTTTTGTAAATATACGCGTTAATAAAATACGCATTTTAATTACATTTTTTAAATCATCGCATTTTATTATTATTATTATTTTTTTTTTTTTTTTTTTTTGGATTTGAATGATTTAAATTTTAATACTTTAAAAGAAAAAACAGTAGCATTTTAATTACAAGTGTATAATTAATTAAAATTGTATGATTTAAATTAGACTTCCGTAATAATTTTGGAAGTTTCAATTAAAACCTACACAACGAAGTGTAGGTATACCGAGGTATAAATATATATATTATATGCTTAATATACCTTTTTTTTTTCAATTTTAAATTCTCACTTTAAAAATACCATAATATATAGTGAGATTACAGTGTTTTCACTACCTAAATTATTTACGTCTCCGTGGTTATTCTTTCTCTCTCGGTTTATAACTTTCTATAGGTAAACAAATTATTATGCTTATACCCATCCGGTCTCGACCTACGAAATTTTCATAATACGAAACTAGCATTTAATCTCAACGGATGAAAAGTTACAATATTAAAAAATTGAATCTTATGATATGTAGTACAAATTATGATTGTTTCGACGGGTAATTTTTCAAACGCTCCTATGGGCTCATGCACTCGACCACGTGATATAACACGGGCAAAGTAAGAGTCGCGCACTTGGAAACAAAGCACTAAACACAGACGAATAAAACTACATTCGTTCCCTCTCGTGTCAAGCATAGATACATGCCATTTCCTGAAGGCATACTCCTTACTTTACTTACGCACATGATAGCGTTGCACGCGAGATATGCTTAAAAAAAATTCAAGGGTTCTTTGGGGGTCTCTTGTGGCTTCGGCGCGGACTCTACGTCACTTAACGAATTGATACCACGACCCCGTTGGTGTTATTGATGTTTATTTGACAGCCGCGCATTTTGATTCCCAAATGGGTTATACTCGCGGAAGAGGTTATCCTGGGATGAGGGCCAACCGTGAGCGCGGGCGGTATTCACGCGGCTGCAACAACAATAACCGGTAAAGTTTTAAACAGCCGAGGAGTGGAAGAAAGAACCCCGCGAACGTACAAGACAACACAAACCAAATGATGGCTGCTTGACGTCATGCGTGTGTTTTGCGGACGTTTATTTATTGAGCAATATTTCTCGAGTCTGCAGCTGACGGAATAGGAAAAAGAAAAAGAAATATTTTCAATATACTTTATGAAATTTTAAGAAAAGGGCTTTTAACGTCAAAATGGCAACTATCGATTAGTGACATACATATATGTGCGTTATTTTTATTAACTACAGTTGTTGTAATACTACTCTTTACAATCATATTGAAATTTTAAATTCAGTAATAAATTATACCGATTAGTGTTATCTGCTGATATACACGATTATCAATAATTTGTATATTATAGTATGAATAATGACATAATATTAACAATGTATTCTCCAACCTCATAAAATATGTTCGCTACAAAAAATGAAGATAAATTTATTGACGTGTTAACACATTTCTTTTTTAATCCGCAGGTCTGGTTCCAAAATCGTAGAGCAAAATGGAGAAAAGCCGAACGACTGAAAGAAGAGCAAAGAAAACGAGAAGAACACGACAGGACTGGCTCATTACAAGAACAGCTGGATCATATGGCAAAAGATATGCAACATTCGCCGTCCACAAAAGTATGTAAAATCATTATAATTAAAAAAAAAAAACATTATATTATACTTTCCCTACAGCGTATTTCCACGAGATATTTATCTTAAAAGTTTTGTTTGTTGGTAACAAACATTTAGGCAAATCGCATAATAAGAGAGAGTACCTATATTATACAGACATATATTGTTAACACATCACGCGTTGTCTCATTCAAAACCGCGAACGACAAACTTTCAAGCTTTCAGCCGTTTATCATAAAAATACGCGTTTTATGGTTCATATTATACTAGAAAAGTCCCCGGTAAGATATATAGCTTTTGAGAAATATGACCAAATGCAGCCGCAGATAATATGCAATAACAATAAGAGGTTTCAACCACAAATCTTGGTGCACAATGTTATGTTCGCCGCGAGTAGATTTATTTATTTATAGAAAACCCTTTCGGCAAACGAACCTAAATATAACGGTGGGTGATGACGGGGTTTTTGATTTATCCGTTAAGTTTAATTTGCCTCAGGTGTTTTACGTAGAGCATATCCAAATTTATGGTGTTACGATGGTGTCATCTTAACCCTTTTTAATGTATAACCGAACACTGCGCTGCGGCGTTGTACGCGCGTTCGCTGTGGTTTTCCTTCATATATTTATCACCCGAGTCGCTTGTCACCGCGTCCGCTGATTTATTGTCGCCAGTTAATAATCTCTTAACGCTTTTTCGTTAATGTCAAGCAAATAGTTTCCAGTTGTCGCTTAAAAAACAAATAAGCATTAAAAAATGAAAAAAAAGAAGAAAAAATGGAAATAAAAAAAGGGCGAACTGTAGAAGAAAAAAAACCTACTTACAGTTAACCAAAATGGTCGACGGCGCCATATTTATTTCATTTCTTCTTTTTACGACGCTCGTTTTCACAGCGAACGTAATGTATTATTTATTAACCGGACCCGCGGGTCATAAATCATGAAACCGAATAAAAACGACAGTATTACCACAGTTTCCTCCGGATGATCATTTTTCAACCATAAATAACTTTGCCATTATATTATGTTTTAAAATGAAAAAAAAAATAATAAAACAAGTACAATATATACCGCCACGATAATTCTTTTTGGCTGGACTTGTAAGAAAAGCTCTCATTTATTCGATAATAATAATGTTTGCATTTTAATATCTATTTTTCTCTCGTACAAATTATTAATAATACTTACTATTTTATGATTGTATTATGATTATTATTATTGACTAATGTTGAGTTTTTTTTCGTATTTATAGGCTAATGCGTTAGAAGGTGAACCGAGAGACGACGGGCATAGTGGCAGCGAACCAGACGAAGATGCCCGCACCAGTACAGTTCACATATCTGACCGAAGCGAATCACCTGCCAGCTGTGGCATGAATGGTGGCCCAGACGATAGGCCAACGTCACCGTCTCCACCAGGAGGGTTAGTATAATATTATAGTATTTTATCGTTCGCGACACGTTGAGAAGCAGGAAATATTATTTGGATAGGTACTGTGATACCTCTCGAATCAATATTATTTTGACTACAATTAAGAAAAAGTTGTTTACTAAGCTAGGTATAAGATTACAATAATAAAATTATTATTATTCTACCCAACTAAAGATAATTTTATTTTTTAAACATTCACCTCTCGTATAAAAATAAAATTGTTACAAATGTTATTATAATTTGATTTTAAATTTAATATAAATATATATATAGCGTACTTACAATATATGTGATCTTAAATATATCCTACATGGCATTTATCATAAGTTATTTAATTCGTTTTCATTGGAACTATGGATGATGGTAAATGTGATAAATTTAAACTATTCTATAGTTTGTATAGATTAATATGATCAACATAATATTATTTTTATATAAAATTAAACATATAAATGACAATATCGCATATTATTGCACCAGTTAATTTATATATTATGTATGTTGGCCTTGGCAATCAAACATAAATCAAAATGGTTTTTAAATTCACTTTTCGGTTAAATTTAATTAGTTTTTTAACATATCGTTTAGATTTTACTAGATAGTTTACTGCGTTTACCATAATATTATATTATTTAGGTAGGTACTTACAGTGTAGCCGGCACTATTCGTAAGAGGAACAATCAGTCTTACAAATTACCTAATTATGGAACAAATCAGTTGTACACGTTTCAGTGTAGAAAACTTAATACGTTTCAAATGTTGACAATAAATTATTGTCTAGTGTCAATGTGTGAAGTTTTTGAAAAATGAAAATAATCCCCTTTACAGTTTATGTAATAAGTATATTAACGGTACTGTGTATATAAAATAATATGCCATTAAACCGAATGACAAGTGTCCTTGGCTAATTTTATTCGATTCGAAATGGTGTACAGCGCTTGTTATGCCACGCGTCCAATTGTTGTTAATAAATCGTAATGCAGTTTAAGTGAAGATAAATTCAAATTATACTTGGTAATTGAGCCAATTAAACAATCAATTCGAATGGCCGGCGACATAGAAGTATACACTGACACGTTTTTTTTTCTTCAAGTGACAATGAAGATAATAACACTAGTAATGATTGCATTTTTCATAGTAACGTTAATTTAGGGACGTGAATGTTTTGAATGTTTTCATTTATATACTTATTAATATTGTAATTGGATTTGACAATGTTTTTTTTAATACATTTTTGTCTTATTTTTGTTTCAGGAATGGAGCCGTTGTGGTACCTGATTCGCCGACACCAAGCCTAAGTCCTTCGCAAATCCGACCACCCATCAGTGTAGCAACGTCGACATTCAATCATTCAATATTTACTCCATTCTCTTCTGAAGGGTAAGTAAATTACTATAATTTGTCAAAAGATTAACCATGATCCTTGCGAAAAATCGAAACTATTCATTCGTTCAATATCTGCGGGTCATTCGTGTTGAGAAAAAAAAAACAACAAGCTTTTTTTATTTATTTTACACCCGTACGTGTACCAACCACTAAACAGATGGCGTATACACGTATATGTTCATGTGGCTTATGGCTAGGCTACCCTTTTTCTCTCTTAAAATTGTTGTGTTAGCAGATTGTCCGAAATTGAACAAAAGACTCGCTACTGGGGTGTTCTCTGAAGGGTCGTTCTCACTGCAGTGATGCGGTTGTCGCAGCCAACTTTTTTGCTTGTTTTGTTTCCCCCTATCGCTAATTTATTATGTAAAATCGCATTATAAATTATAATATTATAAATATTATATACATCGAGTTGCTTTTCAAATACGCGTATCGATTCCGTTGAAAAATTAAATATAACGTGAAAAATTAACCATTTAAAAAAAAATCAGTATTAAACTTAATCAGAATTTAAAATGAAGTTTTAAAACGTATCCACCAAAATGAACACGTCATTAGAAAGACATGTATAATATTCTATCTTACGTTAATTTTAAAATAAACATCATAGATGTTTCGAACAACACATTAATTTGAATTGAAATATGTTATATGAGGATAATTTAATACTGTCTAAAGGATAATGAGTAGATAATTTAAATAAAGTTCTACCAACTCCCCCCGACTTCGTATACATGTATACATTATATATATATATATAATATATACATTATATATATTCTATATATACACGATATGATAAAATTAAGCTAATTGTAAGTAATGCAGTATACATGCATTTCTTAATTTCCCAAGAGAGCATGTTCTATAGATCAAGAGGTGTGCATGTACAGCGTGTACGCATTTTGATTACCATGATTTTACACAAAACTGTGACGATTATATTATTTTAATAGCATTAATAGTATTACAATCACTATATAGACTATGATATATATAAAGTATAAGCCCTTTTCCATTAGTTATTCGTAATGCAAATAAAGATATTAATAATTAATTTTTAATTATATCCACAAATAGTTCTTTTATACTTTCACAATTCTGAGTGTAATGAATTTTCCCTTTTTATACTATCGGAACATCATCGAAAGAACGTTTAATGTAATATATAGTTCAAACTTACACAATCTATTTCATCTGTCCAAGCGCTCCATATTTATTGTTTATTTTTTATTTCTACCAACTCCCTGACTTTTTTTATTACATTCTGTTTACTTTTTTTACAGCTTTAGTATCAGTAATTTTTCTATGCTTCAAAATAATATCTGTGGGTTTTTTTCATAAATATTTCAATTGAAATTTTTAGAATTCCATTAATAAATTCGTATAAACGTTAGTCATGATTAATCATGTCACATACTTTATAATATACACTTGAGGTTTTATCTTTTCAATTTCAGTTTGTTGTTTACGGGTTTCTTATTTTTTTTTTTTACCTCAGTTGATTTATCGCGTCCTCAAATGACTCAAATATTGTTTGAAATTATTGTGTCACACTTATTCCTCCACACTTTAGTATTCTTTTATTTGTAACATTTAGAGTACTGTAGTATTTTTATTTTTTGAGTATCAACCTACTTATAAAGGACATGTAACCAAAATCACACCATGCTTTTTTTTTATCAAACTTAAAAGCTTAATACATGTTTACTTAATGTTATACATATATATCATATATATATATATATACATATATATAGAAAAGTATTAAAAATATTACTTGTAAATTACCTATGTGATAATTTCCGTTACTATCAAACTCAACAACCATCAATGACAACAATTATGTAGGTAGGTATTTTTATTTGTATACTTCTTAATTTGCATGTAAAGCCACTTATATTTTTAATATTGTTTTATAGCTATAATATATATACAGACATATTAAACGTTTTGGTTTGGCCGAAAAGTGAATGGATCAAAAAGGGATGGGTATGGTTTTGGTCGAAAAGGGTTTCGCTCCCCGTAAGATTTGATTGTTGTGAAATTTTGGTTAATAGCACTAACTAATAATATGTTTGATTCTTCTAATTTTTCGTTACAACCACCATCGCAATTTTGCCGACTCGGTGACGGATATGAAAAACTACGATAGAATAATAATAACTTTCCTTGGGACGGTCGGATCCAAAGAATTAAAAAGTTAAAACCGTACTGCGCGAGATTGTTTGTTTATAAGTACCTATTTAATACAAATACATATATAGTGGTCGCCAGCCGTGTATTATATATTGTTTTAGTGCAAGCGATTCACATGTCAATTCTCTCGCGCGCCCGACCGCCCACCCTCATCGTGCAACGCTTACATTATATTATTATTATTATTATTACTGTTGTTCCTCGCCCCTGCTGGGACAAAACGATCGTTGTTCTCTCGAAATACTCGCCCGGCGGAGACAATCGTCGGTATTATCGTGTTATTAACGTGGAAAAGTTTTTCTTTCGGTGACAAGCGTGCACGTGCTGCAAGCACCACACAAACACACGCGCACGCGCGCACGTGCCGCCTGCTACACCAGCGGTGGTCTCAGGTTACAGGAATAATTCGGTTTCGACGGCCCGCGAGGAGCACGGGTCCGACAACCTCGTCCCATACTCTGCCACCCACGCCCACACACCCCGCGGAAAACGCTGCGACGGCTATTTTATTATTATTATTATTATTGTAGTGTATCGACGATCGTCGTCGCAATAATACTATTATAAATTATACAGTAATATTATAACAACAACAACAATAATAACATATAAGCACCGTCGTAAGCGACGCGCGTTAATTCGATTTGAATCGTGCCATGTTACACGGGTAACTTTATATACGCACCGTGTACGATTCCGATTGAGTAAATACGACACCAGTGCTAACGATATTATGTTGCAATGATATAGTGATATAAACGCCCGCGTAGTTATTCGCTATAATGAATACTACTTATCACCTATGTAATACTTTTCAAATGTATTCGGAATACTTATTTAAATACATAGTGCCATTTGTATTTGAAAAACGTATTCCAATGTTTTTTTTTGGTTAGGTTAGGTTATTGTTTGATTTTAAATACAAATACGTTTTTGTTTAGTTCGATACATTTGTAAGTGAATACAAAGGGAAACTTCATATTATATTTATAAATATTTAAATTGAATAGTTAATACATACCTAGGTTTAGACGTGACATATTATGATATAGTTGTTAATTATAATCACGCAGGGTTAATTTTCAGCTAGGTAGATAGGTATACACTTTAACTATTGTATTTAATTATTTAATAAAATCTCATTATAAACTATTAAAACTATTATTGTAAAATATTATTTTAATAACAAAATTTTAAATGGTAAAATTACGAAAATATTGGCCATTCAAATCAATGAAATCTAGTGGTTAAACAAAAACAGTGATTTGTATACTAAAATAAAAATACAAAGAAACGGTATATTTTCAAAGTATTTAAAATGCATTATCAAAAAGTATTTTATATTATTAAAGATTAGGACTGTAGCTATATACTTGTTACGTATTTTTTTTTTTGTCAATCGGTGTAAACGTTACTCTCGTATTACCTTTATGCCATGTGCCCATGTTGTTTGTTTACGATTACAAAGAATACATTAGAATCGTGAACATTTTTATACATACATTCGATTCCGCCTGAATTGCAATGTTACTATTACCATATCATTTGATTGTATTCGTTATTAAAAATTATAAAAATATTATTATAGTAATTGATATTTATTTTATTATACTTAATCTACAAAATTGTGTCAGTTGAAAATGCTGCTGTCCAATAAAAAAATCACAGTGGTTTGTTACCAAATTAATCCTTATTAGATTTTCTGAAAAATTGTTTATAGTTACAAAATGTATTATTAATTATAATGAAAAAATAAGTTCCAGAACGAATATCAGATATGAAAAGAATAACAATGTGTGAAATATAAAATAAAATCAAGTTTTTCCGAATTTCTGTTTCAAAATAGAATTTTCGATTGCCTAAAACGATATTATGTAGGTACGTCACAATAATATATTTGCTTATTTATATTTTTTTATATGGCAACGATGCATTTAAAACCTTGCAGAATTGCGTTTATACGAAATTCTCTGGGCGGCTAGATATATACATAATATTATATTGCTCTGCAAAAACAAAATATACCTATTATAAGTTTTTGATCCGTTACAGACTATTTAAATTTCCGATAATGTATTATTGTAGTATTGATGTAGTATTAATGTAGTATTGTAGAGCATTGAAAAATAACATTTGAACTTTATGATTCTTATGATAGATTAATTTATAATTGAAAACAAATATATTTAATAGTTTCAATTTCAATTTATAGTAAATTAAAATAAATTGTGGGTATGGTAAAACAAACACAATATAATGTATCAATACAATTTTATTTCCAAATTAATTTTCAATTATTTGTTTTTGTATAATATTATTCTTTGCGTGTACGTAGGTACAGCATACACTATAAACAGTATACACGCACCAAAATCAATATTGAAATTAAAAATGGTTATGTAATTTGTATATTATAACATCAAAAATTAATATTTATTTGGTAAATTTAGATTTTACGTATTTGTTAAAATTATTAAAAGCTATACATCATAATATAGTATATACAATATGCAATATGCATATTAATAAAATGATTTAATGGGAAATGATGTTTACTGAATATAGTTGGTAAATAACGAGCAGAAATTAAATTACATTCAATCGCGTAATATGTACAGTTTAGTATGAATTTATTGCCAAAAATTATAATCTCAATACCGATACAGATACGTTTATTTATTCAGTACAAATTTGTATAGTCTTAAATAAGTATATAATTTACATGGGTTCGTGTGTACACGAGAAATAATTATATGAAGGTTTAATCAATTATTTTTAATTTTGTATACGATATTATAATATAATATTATCATGTATGAATAATAATAATAAATATTATTGTTATTATTATTATTATTATCATCGTTATTAAAGCAATAATAAAATTACTTACTCATCACTTAAAAACAAACGGCGTAATCAGTTGCCGTAAATTTCACGATAAAAACAATTTCGGTAATTTACTCAGATCTAATTCTACTTCCGTTTTCTCTTTGTTTCGGTTAATTTACATTTTATCCGAGTTGAATTATGAACTTTAAAATGCCTAATATCATTTGAGTACCAAATATATATCCATTCTAACGAATTACATCGAAACTTTCCTTTCAACATTTCATCGTAAATTTATTTAATAAATGCACGCACAATTAAGCAAAAACAGTAAGAAACATTTATTTTAACTATTACTTATCATAATATATACATCTTAAATTTATGGACATTATTTTACATATACTTATATAATTTTCATAATTATTTCTATGGGACATCGTTTAACTTCAATTGTTGTTTTGCTCTGCGCAAACAAATATTTTGTAAATTAAACTTAAACAATGGTTTTATAAGTTCAAATGCAACATCATATAAATGATAATTACCATGTAATTTTACTCGATAAGAGACTTTATTATCATGAAAATTGATAATAAATACAATACAAAATGTTATTTAATACTTAAATTCTAAGGTTTACGTTTATGGTTATTTTTTATTTGTTACAGCGTAGTAAGATAATACTCATTATCAAATATAATTTAAGGATAACGATACATTTATATTTTATTCTATTTTCATGAATAATTAATAAGCAAAATAACATAAAAGTTTAAAATACAATAAAATATTTTGATATTACATTGTTAAACATATCATGTAGGATGTTTGTATACATAAAAAATAAGAAAATCTGTAAATATTATGCATTTTTCACTTTAATATGTCCTTATAAAAACCATATAAAATGTGAGTCATTTCAACCTATTGAATTTACCCTAGGTTAAGTTAAACTTTTAATTGATTTTTTTTCGTTTGTTCATCTATATATTTTTTGATTATTGAAAAACGTCTTAAATCAAAAATTTTGTAAGTTCACAATATCTATAAATCACTGAAAATATTGAATGATCCACGGACTATACTTATGTCTACTTTAGTCTTTTAACTTCTAAATCGCTTTAAGACAAAACATAACCAACACTTATAAAAGTTATATGTATCTACATACTTTAATACTATAGACTTTAAAGTATCTACATAAATTGTTTCGTAATCTCGATAATCTCGTTCCCTACATGCTTATACATTGCCAAATCGGCATATGTGGGCACTAAACTTGAAAAAAAGTATCTAGATTTATGTATTTTTACCTTTATATTCTAGATACTCAATATAATCTGATCTAAGATACAAGATATATTTTTAAAAATATTCAATTTAGTAAGTAAAATTGATAAAATGTAAAATATTTCTAAGTTAATTTAGGGAGAAGAGTGATCACATATTATTTGTTCTACTTCTTAGAACTTAACCCCCTTTCGCTAAATCCAACCTCTACCTAAACAGCCAACACAAACCCTATTGTATTTAATGGTTATATGATTTTTTTTATGTTACAAATATAAAATTAACTTTTACTATACACAATACACAGTTTTATACACATTTTGTAATTTCATCAAAGAGAGAAGTATTTATTTACCAGATAGGTTGAATTACTATCAAAAGATAAGATATACGACAACAATGTCCCTAAGACTCTACGTTGCCTATTGGTACCTTTATAAACATCAATTACAATCATAAATGATACTATACATAATTATACTAGTTCCGTTAATAAGTACAATTGTGATTTTATAGGCGGTATGCGGTATAATTCAATACATTTATTTTTTTTTTATATGTAAATGTACCAGCTACCACACTATCTACTTAGATTATTTTCAAACCCCGACGTTAATAAGATAGAAAACAAGAAAAAGAAATGAAATATTCGGTATGAATAAAATGAAAAAATGTAACTGTTAACGAGTTTATAAAGAAAGACGGAAATATAACGATGAGATAATAATGTTAAAATGTTCACATTGAAGAAAAGTTTGCATAAAATAAAATAAAAAATATAAATGAAAAAAAAAAATGGAAAGAGAAAGAAAACGGTAGGATCAAGAAGAAAAAGTTTTTATTCGAAAAATTCCATCAAGTTCTTTTGACTTATTATTGCTGTATAATATATTGAGTAGTGAGTAAGTGGGTGGCCGGAGGTATGGCAAGCGAGATTGGTCGCGGAACGTGTGGGAGCGGGTAAGTGGGTTGGGTGGCAGAGAGAATTCGCTGGAAATTTTTTATTCAGTACCTACCTGCGTCGTTTGATATTGGAGCAAATTGAATTTTATTACCCGACGACGGGGCGGGAGCGGGCGCGGCGGAAAAGCAGTTTTTCCTTTTATTTCATAACTCCCAAGTTATGTATCCGAGTGCGGCGGCGTTCCTTTTGATGGCTTAAAAATATGATAATTCGCTCGCCGCGCTCAAAGAAACGATGTCAAAGGCCCCTCGTCCCACCCGGCCAGCCACTGGCGGGCGCCTTTATTAAATAACGTTATATAGTATCGGCTTGCTATACATAATATATATATTATATATACCTTCCCGCCCTTTTTGCACAGACTCTACGCCCTCGCCCAACTCCCACCCTCACAACCAATCCCTCCTCTGCAACAACGACCAAGTACAACATATATATGGATATACAGCCGTCGTCCCTCGCGCTGCAATCTAATTCGATCTAATTAACGTGGATATCTCCTCTCGTTAGCGGCTGGCTTGCTGATGCCAATTTGCAAATTATCCAAATTATGTTTGCCCGCGGCGGTCCTTTCGTTTAACGCGCGCACGTTGAGGAGAAGACGAAAAAAATGCCCCAGACCGCGTAATATATATACATGCAGTACCTATATTATTTAGACCTATATTTATTAAGGCTTTTGCGCTCTAATTAGGAAGGAAGGGGGTGTACAGAGGTCCGAAGTTCCTCTACATTTATTTTTATTTTTTTGCATACCCAAGCTATTTTTGTTTTTTTTTTCTGGAACGAGAGGGACGGAACAAACTCATACCGGTATTAATATTTTTTCAAATGTGAATGTACATTTTTGCGTATAATACTTCATATTATAATATAGTTATTAAATTATTTGGAAAATGTAATGAATATTATAATTTGTAATGTTTTTAATTTAAGTTTAGTCTATGTATATTGTTTGTTTGATAACATGCTGACCTGCTTCTAAACTATTTTTATTTCACTACACCGGTTGCGACAATCCACTTCGTCAGTTCAACGATTTCTGTTGTTCGCCGGGCGAAATAACAATGCTATCATAATATACCGTTCATATACGTTATTAGTTTTAGATATTATTGACCGTTGTTTATGAATTAATGATTTTTATGAGTCAATTAAATGTATAATCTGTATTAGGCGAGTTTAGGAAAACATAAATCCATGACCCACGTTCACTTACACAGATTATATTTTTATATTTTTCATTAATAAACATGTAGATATAGAACGTTACTTTTATGATTTTGTGTTAAATTATTTTGCACTTTGAACGACAATTTTACATTGTCATTAGATTCAGCTCCTGTAAGTTAGTTTATCCAAATTCGACCACTAGACCTTTAATGGCAACACGCTGTACGCCATATTGTTGAAGTGTATATAATATTCGACTCGATGACATCGTTATCGGTTGTTTATAGTATATTTATACGTTATTGTCACCACAAACGCGAGTGAAATAAGCAATTGGACAGCGCGAGCGTGCCGAGAGTTTCGATCATATAAATTGTAGCCGAGTGTGCTCCGGCGAATTGCAGGGGGAGGGATATTTCGAATCCTTCCACAAGCACGTAAAATCAAAATTAAACGCATTCCATGCGTATTATAACAATTTAATATAATCACAAATACGACGTAGGTACGTGTCAATATCGTTTAACACGCTTTTACATTATTTTTTTTTGTGCATGACGTACACTCTTTCTCAGTCTTCATTATAACGCATTATATTTTGTGGTCATATATTATCCGATATTAAGTTATCGTGTATAAAATATTATATTATTATTTATTTATTTACTGACAAAAATACAACCTTTATAGTGTATAAAAAATTATAATAAAAACTATAGCTAATATAAACTATATCAAAAATTAACTTTCCATAAATATAACAAAATAAACATATCGTACATAATTTTATAATTATAATTATAACCTATAATTATCTATTATACCTATATATTATAACCCATCAACTAAATTTAACTTGCATGGTATTTTTTGTTACCATTAGTATATTTTCCGACGAATAAGTCTTAAAAACATTATTAATTTTAAAAAAACTATTGATTTATGTAAAGCATATTATTAAGTATAAATTTGAAAATTAAATCGTTTCGACTATGTATAAAATATACCTAGATATTTCCGTTGGTATTTAAAATATTATACATTACAATATATTGTATATATAATAATATCATATATGCAGAAACATTATTAATATGCAAATTATATTTTATTATACCTACAATCTACAAACAGTTAATTCGTTAAAAATGCATTAATAATTTAAGATACTTACCCAATATATGCCAAAGGTATATAATAGGTAATTTACTATATTATGAATATAACTGAAACGACACGCGACGTGCGCTAAATATGTATACATTATACATATATAGGTATGTATGTATATTATTATTTTTATTTATTCTTTAAGAAGACAATGGATCCGTGTTTGACGTATGTGGTGGGGGAGAGGCTATGAGTTCACAAGTTGTGTTTAATGCGGTTTGTATAGAAAAGTTATTTGAAGTACCTGCTAATCAAAGAAAAAAAATTATTTATTAATACCTAATTAACATTACAATACGTTAATCTTTCAATTAAGTAATGTAGTTAGGTATAGTTCTATAATATTATAATAGATTATAGTTATACCATAGTTTATAATATATGAATGTATTTCGTGCCGTATATTTTTAAAGATTTTCTTGGGTTAAAGGCCTCCTCCAATATTTATAAGTTATATACTCATATATTTTTCGCACTCCTCTGATCATAGTAAGATATTATATTGTTAAATTATTGGACATAAGTAATAATAATAATTGCATTTATATAGACTCATAGACTCGCATGCTCTATAGTAAATGTATTAGATTACGTAAATTTGTGTTGGAACTGTGTCTATGATAGGCAGTGGTGTAGTTACCGCAAGGGCAACAGAGGCAACTTCTCAGGGCGCAAAATAACAAATAAAATAATATTGGTTTTTTATAATTGTAAATTTATTTAATTTGAAACAAAATATTTAATCTTTAATGTGATATAAGTGTGATTGGGTTAATCTTATAAAAAAAAAACATAAATGTGGTCACGGCAAAATTTTAATGACAAAGATCGAAGAATCGAATTTATATTAGGTAGGACGAAAAATATATTTTGCCTTGGGGCGCTGATAAGGGTAGTTACGCTACTCATGATAGGGTCCAATGCGATTATTATAAAACTATGGTACGCGAAAGGTCATGTGGTGGAAATTATTAAAAATGAATCAATAAATATTTTTCCTAATGGTTGTAATGGATGAACTAACTTTTTTTTCATGCTTTGTATAAATAGATACTAAGTACTGTTAAAATTTACCTAAATTATTATTTATGTTATAAATGTATTCAAATTTCTTATAGTTTTATTTTTAGTCATAAATGGTACACGACTGATTTGAAATACATATAATAAAATGATGCGAAAATAAAAGTTTGATATATTCTGCTATACTTAGTACCTCGGCTATGACCTTTTCACTCTCTTGCCCTGTAATATAATATGCCTCTACAGATAACGGATACCTTATATTCTGTCACATCTCCGCGACTGTCAGATAGTTACTCTTCGTACGTGGTTTAATATTTTTGGCGACCACGGATTGCTTTCCACTTACAAAACGATATCGTTGTCGGATGCTCAGAGACAGTTTAACGTCAATTACGGCCGCGTCACGGTACGCGTTTTATACTATTTAATATATATATATATATATATATATATATATATATATATATATATATATATATAATTATAATAGTGTATACGCCACGAGCCCATTGTCTCGGGCCAAGACCCGTTCACTCGCACAATGCGGTCCAGCATCCGGACGCTGCTGTCGTAGTCGTCCCGGGCCATTTGCCAGTTCCTTCCGAGTGCAATATAAACGCCCGCACCGATGACGACGACGACTACATCTCTATTAACCATTTATATATATACACACACACACACACATAATGTGTGTGTATTTTTACGAGCGCCACCGACCACCCCCGTCATATTATTACATAGAGCCACAGAGCACCCTGCGAACTTTAAAAACTTCCGGTTCCGGTCAGACATCATTGCAGTACACACGTATACACACATACATACATACGTTTTGTTGCAACGTGGATATATAAACCTAGTACAGCGAAGGCAACCGTTATGTATATTATATACAAGCATAAAGCTCTGGACTGCGAGTATAATACGAGTATATAAACTGTAAACGAGTAAAACAAAATCTATACAAAATAATAGTATTTAATACCTATAGTGGCTATATATATAGATTATCAACAGAGCCTCCTCTGAATATTTTAAGGAGTAATGGGTGATAATGATCGGTTGGTACATGGCAATTTAATGTATTAACTATATTACTTTAGTCTTTACTAGCTACGACAGGTTGTTAAATCTTAAATATATGACAAAAAATGTCTTTATTGAGGTTTGGATATAGGTGTATTCGTGTATTAGTGTAGGATGGAATATTAGATTTGCTTCTCGCAACGATATAATATAAAAACCTATACCGGTGATAGGTTTATCAATCGTTTAGGCGGTAACAAATGCCGGTGAAGCTAACTTTTGATCTGGGCTTCTCCCGCCTTGAAAAGAGGTTTTTTTTATTATGAATAATTTACTCGTCGTTAAAAAGATATATTGTCCATTTCGCATTTGAAAAAATTGACACTAATAAATATGATTATGCGGGTTTAAAGTAACTCTGCTATGTTCTCACGAGTTTGCCGCTGATCGACTGACATTTAACTATTATACGTAATACCAATGTTTTAAATTAAATCTGCCACTATGATGTCTCCGACTAATATTAATCAACATCAGTACCGTACCCAGGATTTGTTTTCGGGGTGGGCTTAAACATTCATATTCAATTCCATAGAAAAATAGGAAATAATTTAAAAACATATACTAGGGCGAATAGTGTATGAGTTATACGTATTTAAAGTTTAGACAAGCGTGAAGCGGAGTAGTGGACAAACATTTTGTAGGGTAACCCCGTACCACTCCACTCCGAGCATCTAAACTTTAAATACTTATAACTCATAAACTACTCGCCCTAAATGTATCAAAATACTCAGAAAATTGTTCTGCTTTTGAATATGAAATTAAAACTCTATGTTGTCATTTAAAAAAGAAAAAAAATTAAAAAAATATTTAAATATATAATTTTTTAGTAAAAAAGTTGTTTTTTAACAACTTGAAACTGTGTAAAAATCAAAATTTGAATATATGCATAATTTAAGCATGCTTAAAAAATTACCTTATATATACACATATTATTTAAAATAAAAGATTTCGGGGTGAGCTTAAGCCCAAAAGCCCCCCTGGATACGGCACTGATCAACATGATGGATAAAGTAAGTAAATATAGATTTACCTCCGACGGTGAAGCACAACAACTACGACCAATGGTCGTTTTCATAACACGTGACGCACAATATATAAAATTACAATTTTTTTTATAATTGTGTGGTTGCAAATGTCGCGCGTGCAAATCGGTTATTAGACACTATAACATAATAAAATATTATTTTAGGTACCAAACTACGACCGATATCGGTTTGGCCATACGCACTGACTGAATGCTATTCAACACAGTATATACTGCAGTTATCGGGCATTCCTTGGCACCGCCGCCGCCGCCGCGTATCTATATCCTTGAGCCGCTGCTGGAATATTAATTTGATAATCACCCCACCGACAACAGCTGAAACATGACTTTTTTTATACGTCCGATTATGGTTTATTGAAATTTCAAATGTTATTTATCGTATTGTAATAATATAATAATATGTTCATGTATATTTTGTTCCCCGTACACAAATCGATAAATACCTTTACTAGGATATTGCCGATTTTGTCAGGATACATATATTGACAGTACCAATACCGTACATTATTAATTTATGTACTCATAAGACACATGTTGTTCCGTCATTCACATCGATCATAACATCAACATTCACTTTAAAATATTTTAAAACTAATTATATTACGATGTACAATATTACAATATTACGTACAACTTATTTTTACTACACAACAATTGATCGCAGATATTTCTTCGCAATAAAAATTGACAGCAAAAATATTTATTGTCACTCACAACAGTATAGACTGTAACTGTATAGTACATTATTAAAACTAAGTTAAATCATAATATGAAATATATATATAATTAATGAATAAATAAATAATGATAAACGGGGTAGTCGTTTCTTAGGTTCTGCTGTACGTATAGTAGGTGCATTTATTGGAGATATGTTAAATTTGACTTTAATAATAATCAATGTAAACGAAAAACGGTTCTGAGCAAAGACGATCTGTTTCACTATATTTATAAGTGATATTTCATTGCTATTATATAATGATTTTTTTTTCTATTACGAATATGATAGGTTGAACAAATTTTTGCCAAAAACATATCGCATATACTCGTAATACATAAAAATTATTTTAATATATAATTATTATTATTTCATATAATTTTAAAATAACCGTTATTAACTTACGAGTATAATTTGTACCCAAATGAATATCAATAGGAATTTTTTCATTTGATTTCCCCAAAGTACCAACTAGATCTAATTTGCTACCTCAAAAACCACCTCGATAGTGAAGATTTAATAATATGTCTACAACTATGCATACACACACACGCACATATAATTGTAAAAATGTATAATGTTTGTGACTGCTTAATTATACATTTTATACAATCTATATTGTTGATTATTTTAAAATACCGTTTATATTTTATATAGATGGGTATCTATATCACTAATGATTAATATTATATCATTTATAATTTATTTACAGAAATGGATTCAGACCGGTATCTGACCCTGCTATATCCAGACCAATATTCCTTCCGCCTCATTTCGGATCATTACCATCGCCGTTATTCAGTGGTCTCAAAGGTAAGAATCAAATAAAATGTATCTAATGTAAACATAGATATATCATAGTAAATACTTATGTTTTTATTATTTACGTTATTTGTACTTGTAATGTGTATAGTGTTACTGAATAACAGTAAAGTTGCATGGAAGCATTGAAAAATAAAATCATCCAATAACCCATAATTTAACAATTTATTTGATCATAAACAAAGAACAAATTTTCTTTCGGCAAATCATGAAATAGCTTAGGTTAGATTAGAAAATTTACCCACTACAATGGTGCATATTTTTGGCAATCATGATGCACAAAATATCATTCAAAAAATTTGTTACAAAATCAATAAGTATAATAATTTTCATTTTAACCATATAATTAAAACATTAAAAAAAAAAAAAAATAGGTATCTTAAATTATTTTAATTTTTTATTTACTGATCCTTCGTATAAACTGGTGCTTGTATTAAAATTGAATATAATTCAAATATTAATTATTAATATTATCTATAATTATACTAAACAAACCTAGTACCAGTCTATTAAACTGATAATAATTAATTCATAAAATATGTTTAATGTTTATCGAATAAAAAAATACAGTATAATTTTTACTAGATTGAATCGTGTAGTCACAATTGTATGATATAATGGATCATTAAACTATACCTACAATTTGAAATATATTACTTATTTAATAGGACGTCAGTTGTTATATTGAACTTTGTCAAAATGAAATTACAAACCACACTTAGTCATCGAAGAATATTTTACTAAAATAATGAAGACAAATTAAGGACCACGTTTAAATATACAGCTATATATTTTACGTAATATGTACTAAATTCATAACTTGAGAATTATTCTGAAACTATAATTACCAGTCTTGTTTCTGTATACATTTTGAAGGCGATTTATCTAATATACTATCATAAATTATGTTTATTATAGGTTAAGTATTTATAGGTACTTAAATACACTGTGTACTATATAAATTATAGATTTATATGATACTTCAAGATAGGTAGAATAATATTACGAAATTCAATATTAAAAAGGTCTGGGTATAAAATAGGTTTATATATATATATATATATATATAAAATAGAATTATATAAATGTATTTGCATAACTGAATATTATATCATGTATTATATAGTGTAAAAGGAAACAATAGGACAAAGATAATGCAATACATTAGGGATTGTAAATGAAATAAAAAAAAAACACAATTTAAAAAAAATTTGCGTATAAATTATAAATTCTACCTATTGATTTAATCTTAAAATTTCAACTTATAAACTCTAAAGCATAAATTAATTCATCAAAGAATGTTATAAAAGAAAAATTATTAATTTAATATAAATATTTCTTTACGAATAACGATGGTTTATTCGATTTATAAGTTCATGTCATATGTGGTTTTTATCAATTAATAATATCGCAATGTCAAATATTAAAAACAAATTAACAAAACGTTCTTATGGTTTTCATTTATGTATTAAAACTATACTTAATCAATACTTATTTATCTTTCTTCTTATAAACTTATGTAATTTACTATAGTTGTGTAATAATTAATAAGTAAGATACGCTAAACTATAATATGTTATTCAAAGAACTTGGTCGTATAAACAATAAATAAATAAAAATATGTTTTTAGTTTGAAAAATAAACTCCATAACAAATATACAAATCTGTTTTGAAATTAAAATTGGATTAGACCAAACAAAATAACTGCCAAAACAAAATACATACTTACTTGCAAGTATAAATAGGTACATGTATCTTGTTTCATGAAAATTCGTGCATACGATATGCTATAAGCCGGTTCTAGAATCCCATTGATGTTTATATGAAATGACAGTCGTTCGTTGCAGATTCGACCGTATTGCACCAGCATACTATAATATAATAATATACGAGTATATAATATTATTATAATGTTACACCGTCTATACGTGGAAATATAATTTTTAATATAATAATTCAAATTATATAATATATATATATATAAATATGTCATTATATTAAACCGATTACAACAAATAGCTATCTCCTCCAAGCTCAATATTTGTGTACGGGTTGGAGGTAGAGAGTTACATTTAAAATATGACAAAATTAAAATCTAAGAAACTTACAATAAAATAAACATAATTAAACTAAATATTAACAAGCAAATTAATATTAAGTGAACAATGATTTATAATGAATATTATTCAATCTACGTATTGTATCGTTTAACTTATTAATTAATAGTGAAGCAAATAGCCAGATTAGACATTTTTTTTTTTATTGTTGGTAATTTTAAGATTTCTAGTCATAGAAAATATATATTTTTTTAAACCTAGACGCTCTACACATTTTTGATTAAGTGATTATTTTATATAATCGATTTATAGACATCATATTATGCCCTATTTTATCGAAGTATTTACACACAGCAGTGATAATAATTGAACAATTTTTTTTTTGATTTTGTCGTAGTTTTATAAGAATGCACACCTAAGTGTTCACACATTACATATTATCGTAATATGTGTGTAACGACTTTCACATGATTGTACCTATATTATATTTCATGATTGCAGTACGAGTGACATATATATATATATATAGCAAGGTAAGTATAAGTCACCATGAGGCGGTATATATCCACGGTAGAATATTTACACATACATAAACACGCGCGCATATATGCGTTTGTCATTATAATTGGCTTAGAGAGCGTCGGCGGTTTCATATACACCACTGCCGCGGCGTACACTTACCATTACCCCCGCGGTATATCTCGAGTCCACCGATGGTATGTAAGCGGATGAGGTGAGGGGTTTATCGCGTTATATAGTTATTGTGGCGGAGGAGCGGGTGCAGATCGCGGGCGGTCGGTCGTGAGTATAATATATATATATATACATATACAGGGCGCAGGCACCTGGGGCTCTCCGCCCGAACCCCCGAGGCCCACACACACACACACTACTGTGCCCACCCCCACAACACACCCCCGCGATTCTGGCAGTCCCGTTTCCATAATGGAATAACTTTGGGAGATTTATCGTGCGGGGCGGCGGCTTTCGGCGCCAAGTTTACGACGGGTATATAATAATAATAATAATAATAATACTGTATACACGCGCCCTACACCTATATACGGTGTATACATATATACACACACGTACGCCTTATTTATGTGTCGGCGACGCGGGGTAGCAATACATATGTGTGTGTGTGTGTGTGCGGGTGCAGTATGGGTATATTATATAATAATATATATATATGGTCGAGGGGTGCGCCGTGCGAGTATATGGTGGAGAGAGTGCGAGAGACAGAGACGACGACGGACGACAATAAGGACGAGGAAGAAGTCGATGTGCGTGCGCGGGCGCGTTATGATAATCAAACGGATCCCTTAATAAATAACGACGAAACGAGCGCGCGGGGTAGGTGTATGCCGCCGCCACCGCCGTTGCGTAGTCGTTATTAATGGATCGAGTGCGGCGGCGGCAGAGAAAGGGATGCAAATATTATATATACACTGCATCAGCAGATATTATTATTATTATTATATAATACTGCGGGCCAGAAGAAGCAGTGGCGGGTGCGTCTTTCGCAGGGACCGCAAAACGGCGGCGATGTGTACCTATACATATTATTATTATACATAATATATTATATATATATACGTGGGCGACTAAATCAATTTGCACCGACGCCTTTTCGCGCGCCGCAATAATCATAATTGTTATTACGACTATACTATTATAACACGCGGGTGCGCGTTTATATATTTGTATATAGCTGTTGCAGGGTTGGTTCCGCCCGCGATCGACCGAATTTTTTCTCAGTCATTAATATTCGCCAGTCTGAAAACGGATGCGTCGAGGACATTCAGCTCTACGGCGGCGGTGGACCGTCCGCTGATGTACGAGAAGGGGTGGTGGGTGAGGGAGAAGTAAAGGATTTTAGCGGTCCGATTTTTTCATAAACATCCCGGTCCTCCTCCTAACGAGATTATACCGACGCCGTGATAACGAAAAACGTCAACTGTGTCGCTTAGGTATAATTACTTATATCATTATATCATCGCATTCCCAGCGCAATTATAATAATATATAAACTCTGCAGCTGCGAAAGCGACGTATCTGTATACCCATCATTTATTTATTTAAATTTCGTATAGGAATTGGAGTTTTTAGCGCCTCCGCGAGTGATTAAAAGAGTAGTTTTTGTTTCTCGTTACAATGTATCTTTATTGATTCATTTAGAGAGTTATATTATTTGATATTTCCAATAATACTTCAATACGATTCTATACACCATTCTGTATTTTGTCATAGACCCATAAGGCTAGAATGGCAAACTTTGAACCAAAACAAATCATTTAATTTTCTTTTCGATTGGGGCTTTGTGGAAAAACGTCTGCTAAATTCGGCCCTGACAACACAATATAATGTTCACATCGAAGTCGTCGACGAATGAATATCATGTTCGTGTTAATGAAAAATAGATACAAAAAAAAAATTATGTATCAAAACTTAGTAAATGAGTAACACTTTGAGTCAGATATCTGTCATCTGATACATAATAATATTATGTATATACATTATACACATATCGAATAAAGTAATTTTATGATTTCTTAATGCTTTGTATACAAAAGTTAGATAAATAGATATTTCTTTTCGATATTTTTCAATTGTCAGGAAAGAATCAATTTATTTATTCGAAAGGATATTATATACTGACGCTGCAAAGATAAATAAAAAACAACTTAACTGACACTCTTGCAAAAAAAAAAAAATATATAAGACCCACACAATTTGTTTTACATAAAACTGAAGCGAATGACTGATTCAAAAACAGTACCTATTTGATAAAATAGCCATGTCAACACCGTTAGAGTGTAATGTAACATGGTTAGTAAACCGTAAACAAGCGAAAATTGCTTAATTAACTAAATATCTTCTTACAGTACCCGAGTTACGACCAACACTATTTTATTATAATGTTGCCAAGGAAACAAAGAATTATTTTTCACGTCGCCATAATAAAATTACAAAATGTTTTATTCATAATGAACGCAGTCGTTTCTTTACATTTACTTTCGACGTTTCATAAAAGGTTTAAAATGGTTTCTTCATTATTCAATTTAGAATAATAAAAAAATTAAAGTTAATTAAAAAAAAATGTCATAATTAAAACTGAAACACCTAATAAAATCAATTTATAATACCAAACACTGGCTGTCACTCGTAGGTTTTTAATAATATAATTGTGTTTACTGTTATAATATTAAGATGTAGACGGCAAAAATAAACTAAAGTATCAAGTCTTAACTGACACATTTTTGGATTAATTTACCATAGTAATATTAGCAAATTATATCGTTTTAGTAAAGTTAATTAAAAAATTTATTACTTATCATTATTTTAGAGTCAAATTTCCAAATCTTCGTTCGCCAACTAAATTTGTTTTGTATTTACATTTTTTAACTTTAATAAATGATAACAATTAAAATATTAACCATTAATACAACTAATACCAGTATTATTCGAAATAAATATCTACATTTTAAATGTTTATGTATTTTTTCCCGATTTGACTCGAATGGATGTATAGGTATAATTATTTGAATTGTTGGTTTTCTTTTGCAGTAGAATTCATCAGGGATACTTGTTAAATTTTGAATGTCGAAATATTGATAAGAATCTCTAAAATTATACCGTATTATATACAATTATTAATTATATACATTATATTTATTAAATATAACAATTTTCTTTGTCTATCTATAAGAAAATACATGCACAAAATAATCTCCTGGTTGTAGTTAGTTTATCTTTAAAAATAATTACTTATCAATGGTGTCTGATATCAATATTGAAGACAATCAGATGGTCATCTGAAATTTAAATTGTATCGGTTTTATTTATGTTAGAAATATATATTCAATAATAATGATACATTTTTTTATTCAAATTAAGCTTATTTTGCCAACAAATAAATCGTTTGAGAAACCTGAATTGTCAAAAAAAAAAACAAAAAAAAAATGGAATCACGTTTTATTTCAGTATTGAATTCTTCATAATATATAAATATACTTGTACACCTTTAAAAAGTTCTTAATGGTGATACAAATTTCAGGTATCAAGAATAACCCTAAAATTATTAATTAGTCTAAGGACATGTTGTTTACATTTTTCTAAAAATTTGAATTTCAGATTCCTCAAAAAACTGATTTAATACACTATTGTGATTTGTATAGATTATTAATTATCATTATAGAATTGATAAAAAATAAAAATATTATACCGCATCTATATAATTATAAAAATTGTGTACCAAAAAACTAGTTACACTCTGTGCTTTTTGTATTTCACTCTTCCAAGGGTACTTTTAAAAAAAACACTACATACAATAACTATTACTGCACCACAATAAATACAAGTTTAATTCATCCACAGGGTTCGGATGCAGCTGTTGCACAATGAAACCGTTCGGGTCGATGGCCGACGGAGGTGGCGGCAGCGGCGCTGAGCATCGTTCGTCTAGCGTGGCCGAGCTGCGGCGTAAGGCTCAGGAACACTCAGCCGCTCTGTTCCACAGCCTGCAGCATGTGGCCAACATGCAGCACCACGCGGCCGCGGCCGCCGCGCTTCAGTTGCCCGTTGGTCTCGGACTCCAGTTGCCGTCGCTCACGTCCACATTGCACGCGCTAGCCGCCAACCGGAAACCGGAACCGCAAATGCCGCACCCGCAGCCGCTGTCGCTGACCACGACCAGCACTACCACCACCGCAGCCACGACGGAACAGGCCACTTCAGTATCACCACAACATCCACCGACGTCGTCCGACAACTGAATCGCGCGAGACCGGTCCAAGTCCAAAACCTAAATTATTGGAGTGATCTTCACATTCCCCCGCCAACGCCACGTCACCAACGACCGGTGGGGTTCGACACAGCGCGTACCTTTGCCATAATATTATATTATTATAATAATAGCATTACTACTACACTATCGTAAGTTGTCAGTGTATGAAATTATTTAATACGAGTGCATATTGTACCGGACGTGTATGTGTGGAGGATTCGTTACGATTTCAAATTGGCGACTGCGGTCAATAATAATTCTCCAGAAACACCCAAAAATATAACATTGTATATAATATACATGTTATGCGCATGAAACCCACTGCCGACAGGCTTGCAGATTTGCATCGTTTGTACAGTAAAATGACATCGATTAAAATAATATTATATTATTAATCGATACGTTAACTTATATGTCGATTTTTGTTTGTTTTTTTTTTTTTGTTCTCGTTCATCCTTTTTTTTTAAATTATTCGTTTGATAAATGTATCTCTCTCAATCTATCTATTATATTAAAAAATATTATTATATACAGTCTTCATTTTCTTATTATATACGTCTTTCTAGTATTATAGTTACGTATTATTATTATTATTATTATTATTATATATACACACACGTGATGTTAATTTACGGATAACATATTTATACTAAGTGTAGGAAAACTATTATTATTACGTGAGTCGTGATTTATGTTAAGTAAAAAATATTATCATGAAAAAAAAATTAGAAAATGGCGTCAGCGATAGCAAATATGTTTTTTGTTTTTTAATGTTTTCGTTTAATTCTTAGGTGTATAGAGAAATTAACTTAATTCGTAATTAGGTATATTTTACGTGTTACGTAATTGAAAAAAAACGACACAGCAATATAGTAAGCATATTCAATTAAGCAATATAATATGATATATTTCCAATCATTTATTGTAATTTTTCATGACGTTACAGTATACCTTAATATATTATTATACATCGCTATACCTATAGTAGTTGTTCAAATTGTTACCTTCTATACGTTTGGTTGCATATATTGTTTTAATTAGACATTTTCAATGTATGTATTATAAGTGTGAAGTATTATTATATTATTCTATGTATTATTATATCGTTTTAATTATTATTATTTTTTTAAATACACCTCCTTATAAACATAATACATATAACTGAATTAAATGATATAACATAATATCATATATGACACTCACATAATATCGATTTGCGGTACAAAAACAATCTGCGACATTACTACATCAAAAATATTAATAATATAAAGCGTATTTATACCATGTAATAAGATACATAATTTTTTAAAACGTTATTCGTGAGAACTATAGACTAGACGCATTATAGACGATCACGATTAACTCTAAACATACAATAGGTAAGTATTACTTTTATAATGTATTTTAGCTATTGTATTATCTAAATACTTATATTATGAATTCATTAAACTATAAATATTAATTATATTCAGCGTATTATTTGTTATGTAGTATGTGATTATATCATAATAGGTACATACTTTAAGATAATTTTTCTTTTATTAATGAAAAAATTATTATTTAAATTTTTTATCAGTAGACTTCTGTCTACTAGTAATTTATGCCTGATCTTATCAATAATTAGTACATTTAGTTCTAAGATAAAAGTTGGTCGTAAACGATTATTTAATAATCATTATTCAATAGGTAATCACCTTGGTAATCATAATCACTATTTATTTTGTAAAAATTAAATAATATAATACAAATAACTATTAAGAAAATTACTTAAAAATATGGTTTTTTGGGTAGAAGGTGAGCTAACTTGCTTACTGGAGCTCGATCACTATATAAATACTTCCATATTACATTATGTGTCTTAACTCTTAAGACACTTTTATGAAAATTATGTGGAGTAGAACTAATATAATTAAACACAACAAGCATAAAGTACATTCTTTAAAAAATATTAATTATAATACGATAAGAGATCATAATTTACCAGTAGGCTGTATATAATATAAAATATAAAACTTTATTAGCAAACCTTATTGCTGAAGCTATAAAATTATAAAATATTTACAAATATAAAAAGCTGCGTAAGTATTTAATATGCATCTTGTATAGGTGATCTGTGGTAATACCTATATATGTATATACACATAAAATTCCTCACAACTGCATACTCAAAACGTAAAATGTAACTTAATAAAATTACACGAATTTATTCGAAAAAAAAAACAAACAACACCGTTAATATTACAACGTTACATTTCAAATGTCTGCTTAAATATTATTTATATAATGTATAATGTGTATAATATATTTATTGTTGACGCCTGTTGCTTTTTATAATTGTTATTATACTACAGTTTGGAAAAATAAATGATTTCACTATATTGTGCGTCACTGTATCCGCCAACGCAATAATTAATAATATTGGCTATAAATTATAATAATATAACCATGTATCGGTGTATAAGTAGGTATATTATTTCGAATTTTAGAAGTACAATAATCGATTACAAATTAGACGTACAAATCTATAGAAAATTCCGGTACATTTGTCATTTATTTTATTATACATATTTTTTAACCTAAGATTTTTAATATTATTCTCATCGTTCGTCAATAACAATTAGACTTTTTTTAACATGCTGCCATATCCATAACCAAGAAAATAATACCCAAAACAATTTTTTTCTTAAGGCTGAGGAGGGAAAAAGTTTAAGAGTAAGTACTCGATATTTTTTCTTATCTAGATACATGGAGAACTAATAAGTATGTGCACGAGAGTTGCTCATATCGCGGACTAATTTTTTTCTCCAAGTATAATGGTATCTATACAGCTATAGGTATATTTATATATATATAATATTACAAGCACTAGGCGATCTTATATCTTGAATAGTTGAATTACGACTTATATAATATATTAAGTAGGTAATAAACTATATCTTTAAAAATTCAATAAATAATACTATTGAAACGGATTGTGCCATCAAATATTCTGACCTCACCCCTAGTAACAAGGTCTGCGCACGTTTATATAATATCATGCAAATAACCGCGAATCTATCCATAATAATATTATAGTCAATTGAAGTTTTTAACGAGACTTAACAGTCAATAACACGGATACACCAACCTACATCATATGCGTGGAAAATAATAATAAATTATGTCGAGTATATTGTCGACGCATCTGTAAGTAACTTTGCACTTTGCTGCAATAAAACGTAGGGGACGCTCGCACGGCGCCGGTACGTATCACATGACGAGTATTGTATAATAATATAGCAAACGCTAAAACGTTTCAAGATGAAATTACTTCCCAAAATTGCACGATTCATTGTCAAACTATAATATTATATACATGAATGTGCGTGTGTGCTATATTGTCGTTACAATATGGATTTAGTGCCGGATATAGGCTCTTAATGTCTTTATGGACTACGGTCGATTATATATACAATATAGCAGCTGTAGGGATCACGGGTACGACAATAATAAAACGTGTAATTCTCATCGTTTTTTTCCTCCCTACCACCGGAACGTCCCCACAATTTACGACGATTCCCGGAATAAAACACACCGATATATGAATAATATACGCGCAATCCCCTCAGATTCCGCCACCGCGCACACAATCGAATTAACCAAGTAAGAAGCGTGTCACAAACAAAATTTTTGATAAAAAAAAAGGAGTTTACGTGCGTTTGCGCTATGGATTTACGCGCTGAAAAAAACAATTTAACGCTAATTTATGCTATACGTGTATGGTTAGATGGATACAAGAAAAAAATACTCCTCGCTAACATTTAAAAAAAATTGCAAAAATTTTATACAGTCGTTTAAAATTTAAATTGAGAAAAAAAATTCTAGGGGGCACCCGGGTTTGAACCGGGGACCTCTCGATCTGCAGTCGAATGCTCTACCACTGAGCTATACCCCCACGATGATACTCATATGAATAAGCAACTTTGATATACAAACGTTTTTATTTTAATTATTGTTAGTATGTCATAAATTGATACGTTTTACCTATCACATCATTGTTTATCAAACACAGAATTCATAATATTTATTAAAATATATAAAGCAACAATAAGTAAAATAGCACGTGTCTTATTGATAAGATCTCATCGATAATTATGACATTTATTACAGGCTGTTGGTAGTTTTTCATATTATAATAATTACACAACCGATGAGTAAGTGCTATAAGTATCCATTTTCGTATAAGTTATTGTACCTTTTTCATTGCCGCAAAAAAAGTAACTAACAGAAAAAACAATAATTATATTATTTATAGATATAAATTATAGCAATACCTATGTTTATTTTTAGTTTTGTTTTTACCTATTCTTTATACAATCTATAAATGTGTTTTTAATAAGCTATGAGCTGCTAATTGTATCATTTTAGGTATGAATTATTTTACAAATATGAAGAAAAGTAACTGCTCAATACTTAAACTATATGCTATTATAAATTTAATTTTTGATTCTGAGCGGAGTGATGAATGTATTGATTTAATAATAATGCAAGGTTTTTTATATTTTTTTTAAAATTATTTTTGTGCTTCATTACTTTCTAAACCTTTTGAATACTTCGATTTTTTTATTCATACAATATATATTGGTTTATTATAGAAATATAATGATTTTCTAAATATTTAGGCTCTTTTTTGGCTATTTATAGATATTTTAAATGAGGTTTAATTAAAATTTTTTTATGATTTGTATGTATATTCAATCAAATTTTTGTTTTTGCTTATTAGAGCTTAAAACTTTGATACAAGGTTCCTTATAAGTTTTTCAAACATTAATTAAAAATTATAAGTACATAGTACCATAATAGTACCAGCAATATTTTTTTATAAGCGTTTAAAATTCAAATTTTTATAATATAATATTCATTAAAATCGAGAAAAATTATAATTTTAATTTAAATTTATAGCATGTTTAATATTCATAGTTAATTTTAAAAATTCAAAAATTAAATACAAGGTTCCACTATCATAGGTTTTGAAGCTTACATTTTAACGAAAAATGATTTGTTTTTTTTTTTTACTTACTTTAAAAAGTATAAACTATAGAAGAAACTATGATATTACATTCCTACTTTATTTATAATATTCTATACTCAATGAAATTTTAGGTTACTTACTAAAATTTATAATTTTTGAAATTTTGAAATTTTTTGAAAAAAAGGCCAGGCAAAAATCTTAATTATCTTATATAAGTTTTCATTATAATCAAAAGCTGTTTACAAATATTAATATATAATAAATATAGGCTACATTTTTTTATAAACATTTGAAGTTCAAATTTTAAATTTGGTCAAAATTTGAAAATAATGATTAACGACTCAAGTTTTTTTTCAAAAATATTATTAGTAGGGACAAAACTTATACGTATATTATTGTATTTTAAATAAATACAATGCATTTTTAATATATTTTGATCAATTTTAAGCTATAACTTATTTATATTAAATTATCTTATTCACGCCATTCTACAGCGGTAAATCGGAATTGACTCAAAAGTAATAAACAAAATTATAAAAAATAAACCATTGTAATAATAATTAAATATAATATATTAATAATATAAATTGTTTAACGTATTGTTTTTGACCAAAAGTAATTATGCCATATATATTTCTAATAATTAAAAAGTTACTATACTAGCAATATTTTCTTCTTATTTATTATGTTAAAGTAAATGTAAATTAAAAATATGTTAATACTTCATAAAATATATTTAATTTTATAGACCAAAATGGCTAAACTAATTTAAAATTATTAAAAATGTATATGTTAATAGATAGTTTATGCAATACATACGTAGGCGTTTTATTATAATAGCCGAATCAATATTAACCTAACCAATACACTTCGTAGTTTTGTGGGCAATAAATGTACACCTACTGAAAACAAGTTAGGTAACAAAATAAAGAATTTAAGAATAATATTTTTATACTATATGTTTGTATTGTTACAGAATACATATAGTTGCATAATTTAAATTTTGTTATACTACAAAAAAAAAATTACGATTAATTTTTAATATTTTTTTCTCCCAGTATAAGTATCATAATCTTAAGTGAATAAATATATAGTTAATATATCGTAAATATCATCTGTACCAACACCAAATTAGAAAACCTGACTTACTTTAATACTGATGCATTTTACACGGGCAATGAAGTACACAGTATTACCAAGGTAACACATAAAACAAGATCAATTGTATTTTGTATCTATTCGTAAACTTCTAAGGAATAAATGTATGCAAGATTTATTATTATTTTTTTTTTTTTTTAATTTTTGATATTATAAACGAAATCAATTAAAAAATATAATAATAATAATAAATTAATACCTACTTCAAAATATTATACGTACACTAATATAAAAATAAAAATTTGCAAATTTTTTTATAAGCTCAATTGAACGTTGTCAATAAATTGAGTTTACTTATCCAAATTTTTCCTATAAACACTTTCATGCAAAGCTTATCTAAAAATCTCCCATTACTCACTGTCGGCCTAATCCCTGCCTTAACACTACGAAAAGTACTGTATGATTTTTCTTCTGTACAAGTTGTTGGTAAATTATACCTGATGGCAGAAGATGTAAATTAGTATAATGATAGATACCTAATTATACAATGTATGATTTAAGTAAACCATGTACATTCTTTTAATAATTGTCTGTATAGATTAAGTCTTGTGTTAATTTTTTGACTTTAATTTCCAATAATCATACATAATTGAACCAATCAGTTTTATTTTTAAATCTTAAAATGATTTTCAATATCTAGAAATATTAGCACCCAAGACCTATGAGTCATATAATTTTTAAAATTACCAAAAATTATTTTCATTAATACTTACAAGGTTGATACAATCATAATATGTTATGTTAATAAATTTTAATATCACTGCAAATTACTAAACGAATCTATTTAGTCTCAACATGAACAAACTACAAATATAATTTTTAAGCAGCCAAAAATAAAACAGTCATCAATCTTAATTTTATACGTATACTAATAAGCGCCTGCACTGAAAGATATACTAAACAAAACTTAATAAAAACTTTAAAATAGGTATTTGAATTAAAGTAGTAGTGGTAGTAAGGATAGAAAAAGTCACAACATTTATTTTATTCCCGTAGCCAGTCCTGCAACAACGTGATGAAAATAATAATAATAATATATTAAAATATGTATAGTATAAATATTTATTATATACGTATATAACAAGTATGTACATAATTATATAAACATATACATAGTACACGCGTAGATTTATACCTTCACACATCGTAGATAATATTGAACTACTATATATAATATTTCTACGCACCTGTCTGCTGCTATACACCAGCTAATTATGACCTACCTTTGTATATTAGTACATTATCATTATTATTATATTAAAGCATCGAATACGCAATAATAATATTAATTTGGGACTCGTGCACAGTGCATATATAATTATTATTATATAGTTATATTATATATAAACATACATACACAAACATATTTGGGACAGACTTTTTCCGGGATGGTCGGGGGAGAAGTTTGTTTGAATGGGGCAAGTGGGGACGTTTTGATTAAATCCGAATACGTGTGGCTGCCGCAAATGGGATTTTCGTATTCCATCGTAGGTACGGCGCGATGGCTGGTAACGGTGTGTAGGTAAAAAAGGGGTGGAGGAGGAGGTTTCAGAGGGTTATAGGGCGAAACGTATCGTTGGTAAAGGATGGCGGCAGTGGTGGTGAGGTTCAAAAGGATTGCATAATGTTTGCGCAACGGCGCGGTGGCTAAAATGAAATCACAAACGAAATGGCGGACACGAATCGAATTTGGTCACTTTACAATATAACCTAACATCCCCACCACTTGTCCACCCCTTTGTGTAAACTGTAATGTAACTGCATAACTCGCCGTCTGTATATCTGCGGAAACAAACCCATGCGCACACATACCTATATATATACAATATGTAATTTACCATGAATGTTATATGTATGTCGTACAATATATATAATATATATACGCATACATCATCCCCCTGTGTGGTATGTTATGTTATTATACGTATGCAGTAGCAGTATACATAATTCGTGTAGATAATACCTATAGGAACGCACCGACTACATTATATGTTATAATATTTTTATTGAATATATTATAATATGAGTATAATATTAGAAAAATATATTGCGATGTCCGAAATAAATCATATGATTTAGTAATTATTGATTGCCGTATTGGCGTAACATCACTGCATCTCAATATTAGGAATCAAATTTAGCTTATAATGTATTGTATTAGCTAATAAACATTAATAGGTAAGTACCAAAATAATTAAAAATTAGTATTTAAGATGAATATTTACACTATGTAATGTATTTGATTTATTGACGACTGCTATATTTATAAATGTGTAATTATATATGATATTATGATTAATTATTTTTACAAATGTTATTGAGAATTGACTACTTTTATATTATCATTTTTCTTCAAAAAGGTACGTTAATTTAACTTTATACACAAATTCGTGTGCGTTCATCTGAACTTTAGCAGACAACTGCAGATTGTATCCCTAGACAAATTTCCAAGTATTTAAAAAGAGAGGAAAACTCAATTATACTATTATACATATTAGTATATTACTAAAAACCATTAAAATAAGTAAGTTACCGTTTTGAAAATGTTTTATTTGGATTTTACAATTTCAAGTAAGTTCGTGTTTTACTGAATCAAAATTTTGTACGCAATTTTTAAGTATTTATCTACCTCTACTTTTAAGTTATAAGTATATATTTAAAATTTGTGAATCATATCTCCCATTTAACCATACATTTTATATTTTAACTTTGGGCACTAACTATACGGTTATATGTTAGATTTTTATGAACAATTAAAAGAAGGCGTGATTTATAAAATATAGCGCATACAATTTCGACAAACTCAAAAACTTGAAAGAAATAACAAAACATACAGGTTTTACTGCGAAGTGAGTCACAATATAAACAAATATGCATTAGTAAAACCTAAAAATCACTGAATTTGCAAATATTTAATTCATGACAACAAATACTTACTAACTTATCATAAAGAAACCTTGAATTAATATTGTTTTAAGGTATTTAAACAAAGAACAACAATTTTTGTCAAATTATATTAATTAATTTATCAATATTCATTCAAGTAATATCAATCATAGAGACTTGACATTTTCCAAAATTATATTTAGGTATAAGTACCTAACATTTTCTATACACAGTATCGTATGTGAATTATAAAATGTATTCATCAAGTTCAACTTAATGACGAATTAAAACTCAAAACCTACGGCTGAAAGGCTGCAAAATAAGTAAATTCCACTGTTTTTTTTATAAATAATAGATTAAATTGATTATGATCTATATGATATACAATTATACCTGAAATTAGTAGTCGCTTGAGGACGTAGTTCCAGAAATGGTACCGGATGACAACGGCGGTGTTCATTATTCTACTATAATGGTAAGTCAGCCAACACTGACGTGAGCAGCAAGCGCCCCGCTGCGTGCATTGCTTATCCCCTTGGATTTTTCCGGTGCCAGATTTCAATTCCAGTAGCGTGTGCCGCACCATTGATGGGCAGGAGAGAGGAACGCGTTTGGCGTGACGATGCGTCCGCGTATTTAGAAGTCTTTCCGGAAAGTGTTTCGCGTGCGTCCGATTCTTCGCTGTACAGTTGAACAGTTCTAACGATTTCCGACTGTTTTCACGCAAGTTGAGAGTACGATAATACGATTTATGTCTAAGTCTACAGATAGGGCTGGCGGTATTTCAAATTTCGATGTTGGTACCTACGGTATTTGTTTATTACCGCGGTATCAACGATATAACCGATAATACGGTATTGTCGGTAATTACCGTAATACAGCGTTTTCGATTATTCTATATAACAACATTTTCAAACTCAGAAAAATTCAATAGACAATATTTTTAAAATTAATACGACGGGATCCTCTAACATAAGACGTTGTGGATGTGATGTAGACTTAATATACTAATATACAGAATGTTCACGCTAAGAAGTAAGATATATCTATTATCTACCACTAAATATTTCGATAGATAATCTATTGTAACGAGGTTTTGAGGAATGAAAGGAAATACTTAAGGAATTGGATATGTGTTTGGAACATCGAGGCGGAAACTTTGAACAATTTATTAGGTAGTAATTACTATAGCTAATAAGAAATTCAATAATTCAAAATTGATTGGTAGTTATTCTAGAGATGCCTTTATTTTATTTGTTCTATATAGGTACACGATAGTATGTGTAAAAGCCGGTTCTGAATATTATGTTCAATTTAGATTTTTAAGCTAGAATTAGGTATATATTTTATTAATGAAGATTCCAAATAACTGAGCCATATTCTTAGTACATCGAACTAGACAAAAATATAAAAATTTTTAGGAATATTTGTGGATTTTTAAATTCTGAGCAACTATGACGTATGAAACCAAAATATATAAACAACGGAGCTATATAACTTTATAATACTTATACTTTTATACTTCATAATATATAATATAATATAATAAGTATAATATAGATTTAATAAATCATAAATATTAATTGAAATATTTACTGAAAATATTTGAAAATTTGCACTTATTGTTATGAAAGTCTATGTAAACGAAATCAATAAAACAAAATATAGTTTATCACATGATTAATTATTTTTATTATTATTTTATTTTTTATTTGTTGTCGTGTTTTTAAACTTAGTTCAACTTTTTTCGTGTACACCACATGATTAATATAATCACAGCTACCTAATTTAACCACTGTGAAACGTTTGGAGAATCGTTCATCAAAATTACGTACACGCGAGTGTGTACCTATCTATAATTGAAACCCGACTTAAAATTGTACGATCATAAACCGTTATAACCTGATACCCGTCGTCGGTCACGTCAGAGTTAGATTAGATTTTATCATATTGCATAAAATTTCCACAACTATAAGTGTATACCTATTGCTTTTTTGTCTAAATGGTAAATATTATAGTAAAATATAATAATTACTAATGCATAAACAGTTTTGTATCAACTGGCTCCCAATAAGTGTGAAAAATACCATCATTATACAGTTAATTAAATTTACGAAATCGTGAATTTTTTTTAATAACTATATAGGTGAGGTCAGGGGTGTGCAGGGTATGCAGCAATGGCACCCCTTTAAACAAACAAAAATGTATTAGATAAAAGCGAGTTATCATGTATAATAAATGATACAGGTAACTTGATAGTATAGATTTTGCATTTATGCAGTACATAATACGTATACTAAAGCAGGGGTGGCCAAATTTAATAGACTTGCGATCAACCTCCGAGTTTTTCCAGGTTGTTGCGATCGACCAAAAAAAAAAAAAAGTTGTCAATAAGCAAAAAATATATATATGTGTTATATATGTTACAGGCAAAAGTCGAAATCGGGCAAACCTCAGAAATGCCCGGGCAAAACGCGATTTGCCCACAATCCTCGGGCAAAATGTCATATTTCGGCTTTTGACCGGGCAAATCTAGTTATGACCAACCTCATTTGGGCAAAACCGTATACTGACTTTTATTGTAAGGACAAAACCGTAGAGTTTTAAATACGTTCGCTAATATTATATACAAATAATTATAAAATAAATATTATTATACAAATATAATTAAATAAACTTAATTAATACATTTAAACCTCATTTGAACCAAACTGTAGCGTTTTAAATTAACTACTATTATTAAATACAAAAAAATAATAATCATAAAATATTGTACAGATATAATTGAATACACTTAAATAATAATAAAAATATTATGATATTAATTACTCGTATAAAAATGAACATATAATAACATTAGGTACTCTTATAATGTTAAAATAAATAATTAATAAAAAATATTGTACAGATATAATTGAATATAATAATAAAAAAATAATATTTTTGTTTATTTGTTTCTACACATATTAGAACCATGGCATTTAGAACTACACAAAATATTTTGTTGTTTACATTTATATCGTATCGTAGTGCACTCAGTTTCGCAAGAACAAAAAAATAAACCCTTGTCCTCCAGTTAATGAATTTTGAGTACTAGCAGTCCTCAGTGGTATTTCGATATTCAGTATATCATTGCTACTAATAAATTGTTACTTGCATTGAAATATTTGGTTTCTGGCATAAAGTGATGACAAAATTCCATTTTTGGCTCCTATTTTATAGAATCCATCATCAGTAACACTTAATATAACACCTAACACATTATTTGCATCGACTTTTCCTCTATCAACACAAGGCACTGGAATTTTCACTGTCGTTTCGACTGTTAGAGGTGAAAATTGATTTTCACTCAGTAATTTCATTTTTTTTGCTTGCGCAACTAATTCATCAGTAGCCTTTTCCCGTGATTTTTTAAAATTTTGTTATTGTTCAAATAGGTTGACTAAAATTTTTTCATTTTCATTTAAAACCTCCATTTCATTTTCATTTTCTACAAATTGTAGTAAGTCATTTTCGTAATCTACATTATTAATTATATCATTGGGTAAAAATGACATTTTTAATCCAAGACTAGCTTTTTTTCCAAACATAACTTTCATATGGAGGTTGTTTGATGACAGTATGATAAGCACTATTTCTGGCAAATTGACAAAATCTCAATCCTTCACTCCACTTTCTAGACTGATTTTCTTACATCCAAGCATAAATGATTTTTTCGATGTCCTGGTTAGCTCACTCAACACTCCCCTGACTTTGCGAATGACATTGCTTCCCATGTACAATTTTTAAATCATCCTACATTAGAAATAAATCATTTATAATATGATTCACAAATTCTTTACCGTTGTCTGATTATAGTATGCACGGAGCTCCAAATATACAAAAAATACCTATAAGATTGTATGCAACTTCGCTTGCAGTTTTTATTTTTAAAGGTCGTAAAGAAACAAACTTAGAAAAATGGTCTTGGTAAACCAAGATAAATTTAAAATCACCATCTTTATTTATTACTTTGCATATCAGATCGACCTGTGCACAAGAATTAAGAGTTTTAGATAAAATTGGTTTTATTACTAAACCTTTTTTGAGATGAGCGTGTTTTTTATTACATATTTCACATAACTGTAAATATAATAAAATTATATCCCTAGTAATATTTTTGTATTTTTGTTTTATTGAATGCTCCATTCGGTTTCGACCACCATGACCACAATCTATATGAGCCATGTGCAATATATCGAACATTTCATTGCATTTTACAAAATAAATAATGTCACCATTGGTTTTACTTGGTGGTACTATTAACTTTTTAGACTCACCGATTATGAGTACGTCAAATCTATTTAGTCTCCTGTATTCGCTCGTTGTTTTCTTTGAATTGACCTTCGCTTGTTCTACCTCTTTTATGAGTTCATCGTATCTTCTTTGACTTATTAGAGCACTGCATTCACTTTTTGTAATTTCTTTAAGTTTTAATTCAAATTTAGTTTTAAAATCAGACACACACATTTCGTTAGCCATTGCTAAAGACGTACTAATATAAGCTCACAAAAATACGAACTACAGTACAATATTGTACCATTTAGATAAGGTTATTTTGTGTACCTTTAATATAACGAGTTGATAAAATACAATAACAGCGATAAATTAACAAGATACGCATGGTCATCTATAATCGTAATAAAATCGTACGATAAAAATTACTATTTGTATTAAATATTAGCAAACGTATTTAATACACTAGGTACAGTTTTACCCTTACGATAAAAGTCAGTATACGGTTTTAGGTTTAATTGTATTATTTTTTTTAATTCTTTATTTTAACATTATAAGAGTACCTAATAATATTATATTATGTTTATTTTTTTTATTGTTTAAGTTTATTCAATTATATTTGTATAATAATACTTATTTATAATTATTAAATTTGTTTATAATATTAGCGAACGTATTTAAAACTCTACGGTTTTATCCTTACGATAAAAGTCAGTATACGGTTTAGGCGGTTTTGCCCAAATGAGATTGGTCATAACTAGGCTTCGCCTATGACTATATTTTAAAAGTTATTCATTATAATCAAGGCAATCGTCTAATTACAAATTACGATGCAACACATTCGGCAATGTATGTAAATCGTGTGGTCCGATATATGTTATTACAACGTCAACGCATTTATTTCGTCGCATATACCGCCATATCGTGTGGACCAAACCATATATTTTCAAGATTTTTTTTTTTTTATTTGTTATTGTTGTGAATTATGAAATAACAGTAAGTTGCTAAATGTATCTATTACGTTACAACAATATAATTGTATATACATGTTTTTGGTATGGCAACGTTTAAATTAAAAACCAAGCGGACTCGTGTACGGTGTAACTACATAAAAATCTAATTTACAGGATCGTGTATGTACATGAATAGTTATTAAAATCAAAACGTTTCTGCAAGAAATACAATGTTTAAATCATAATGATTAATAAGTACAAAAATAAAAATTGGAAATCGAATAAATGTTTTAGCATTAAGCGTTATTGTCACATTTTACAAACCCTAAGTCTAATATATTACCACCCTAATATGTATACGATCATTGAATCATCCCTTTTGAACCACAGTGACATCATTCCTTTTTGACCGCCCCATTTAATACTATATAGCTCTGATGATTTTTTAATAATCCAGTAAGCTTCAGTACATTATATTATTATACACTTAAAGCAAACACCATCATACAATAGACTACAACTTGCAATATCTTCATCAATATAAGGGTACGAAAAAATAATAAAATACTTATTGACAATATAATAAAGGGTATAATGATTAACGACTAATATAATAACACTAGAAAATATTCGACGCTCAAATTATAATTGTAAGGTAACCGTATAGTATAATTAATAAATTAGACGAGCACCTCTAGGAGTATAATATACAATTTATATTTTACCTAACTCAAAGTAATAAATTTGCAAATTTGACAGTCACATATTATAAAAATTGAGGTATACATTAAGAATAAATTAAATCAATTCAAACTTTAAAATACTTTAAAAAAATTATGAATATAAAAATAAATTTAATATAATAAAATGTTCAGTAAAGATCTTTCATTAATACTGCTTTTCTCACTGCGTTGCTATAGCCTTCTTTGAAATGAAACCAAACGTCACTTTTCACGATTTCATCTCTAAATTCTGTAACGCATCAAAAATGTATTTAAACAAAAATAATAATAATACACATCTTACATAATTAATAAAATGTTTTAAAGGTAGGTGAAGAAATTCTTTATCGCATCGGTCGCGTGGTGTAGTTATTTTTTTTTTTTAAAGAAAATGGAATCATTTAAAAAACCGGGTCGAGACACTTTGTTGTTTTTTTCATTATTTTTAATAAAAAACGACACAACGAGCGAGCTCTTTTCACCGTTAGCCTATTAATTTTAAACGACGAGGTAGATAAACACACAATATTATATATATTTACGGCGCATAAAAATCCATCGGCGGCTTTTGACATATTGTCGGGATTCACCTCGGGGGCTGAGGGTTTTAATCGAGCAAACAGCGGGCACACCGCAAACCTGTTACGGTGCGCAAAGGATGAAAACCGCATTAATAAAACAACCCTACCCATGCGACCCGGCACGGAACTGCAACAGCAGTCGGTGCCTCGTCCGCCGTGTGTCAACACAGAACATATAATAATAATAATATCGGACACGAATCTCATTACGTGTGCGGCATAACAAACAATAATAATCTCTCGAAAACTGTGTACGCAAACAGGCGGGACTCGGTGCTTATGTTTGCGAATGCGTAATTGGCTCGGCACCTATACACTGCAAGGGCCGCATTATATGCACTATTATTTATTATATATATATAACATAATATTATATAGACACGATGCATGAAACCAGTGAATTTTTTTCTTCAATTTTTTCTACTTAACATGGACAGAACACCTAGACTCAGCGATTGACGAAAAACTGTTAAATATGCTTCGTTGTGCGCCATAATAGGTAAAATAAAAATTGAAAACGATTGGAGTATACAATATGAATAGTAGTGAACGCTACGCAAATATACCCTCGGCCACAGCACGAAAAATCGGATCGAATACAGAAATCGTGTGTAATTCTGCAAACAATATTATAATATCGTCTATTTTAGAATAATATGAGCACTATTCTATTACAAGGTCATAAAGACGTGCAGAACATGATTGCATAGCGCGACACTTTTGACGGGAAATGCTTAGCGATTCTGCGGTGTGATGGATCGTATTTTTCGTCACTGTATACATCGTTGAAAATGTTGAAATCACCACCACCATATGTATTAATATTAATTCATTCCGTTTCTAAAGTTTGACGGTTATCTCTCAAAAGTCGATTAATTATTATACGGCGTGAATATAACCAACCAGCTACAATAGATTAATATTGTCCTTTGTCATAACAAATTCGCAATACTATTCCATTAGATGATTATTAATCATAAATATGTGTTACCTTTATAGGCGCAGTTTAAATATTTTTAGCACACCATTATACATAAATGAATATATTATTCTTTAATATTTACCTTCGAGTCAATTAAATATAGTCATTTGTCGGTAAATATTATGTAGTATTTTTTAAGTTTTATTAAAATTACAGTTGATTATTTTGGTAAAATATATTAATATTTTATATACCTATTATTATTAATGTTTTTAGAGTTATATTTTTTTATAGATACATATAGATTACATGCTATACATGAAGATAAGCGCTTATATTGGCACATCATTTTAATTATTGATTAATTTAATTAATGTTTTTATCAGATAATTGATGTGCCTGTACATCATGAAAAAAATTTTATTTTATTACAAGTATTGGAATTTAAAAATTAATATTTTTAATCAATTTTTATTTTTTGTATTTTAATTATTATTAACTAATTTAAAAACGAATAGATAGTCGAGTAATTTTAATGATACAGCGATACATTTTGATATAAGATCATGAGTTGTGCGCGTTATTACAGTTAATAATTATTTTATTTATTGCAATTAAAACAATATCATGGTAAATTGTACGTGCAATTTATTCGATATAGAAACTACTATTGGGTTAGGCAAAACTCCAACAATTAACTGTGGTGTATATAATTTTAACGCTTTTTAATAATATTGGTCTCTTTGTGCGCCTTTGCTGCAGCAGTCGTATTATATTGGTCATTAATTCGGCACGCTTACCTTTGTGTTTGTGCCCGACGGGTGAATCGATTTCGCGACCAAAGAAATCTTTCTTTTTCTGAAAAAAAGTAATAAAGTAAATAAATAAACTTTATAAGTTACATTAGGGTTTACACAGTGGAGGCATGTAAGCACAAACGCAATAACACAACATGGACGACGACGTCAGTGGTGGTAGTGGCAGTAGATACCCTTCTTTAAACGACCTAAAACGGAAAAGAAACCGCCCAACCACAGTCGCACTAACGCTTGAAAATGCACATATAATATATATATTTATATATAATACATATATTATCCCGTCGTTTTTGTGTACGAGTGGGGTTTAATTGATTATAAAATGTATTACGTTGGTTCGGGTTAAACGACTCGTGTACAAACCGTACATGGCCGGCGCACGTTTATATATTATATATATTATGGTGTGCGTGTGCGTGTGTGAGTGTGTGTGTGTGTGTGTGTGTGTGTGTGTGTCTAAGGACGCAACCCTCCATCAACCCCTTAAGTTGGTGTCTCCCGGTACCCCGTCTAATATAGAGGGCGCGATCACGATCCCGTACACGTTTATGTATGTGTGTGTGTGCGTGTGTATGTATGTCCGAGACGCTAAAACGGTTTAATGGATCGAAAACCGCTCTGGACCGGACGCGATAGCTAAAACGTATAGAACTACTTTATATCAAAAAGACCAGAGGTCAGTATATGATGTCGGGTCAGGAAACGTTGTACGGGTAAAGTAAGAAACTTGGCGCCTTGACGTTGGATTTATGACCGATAATGCGAGGAGGAGAGTAGTAAACGAGAGACTCGAAGGAAAGTGAATGCCATGACTGCAGCGGCCGAGGGTTGAGTCGGTGGTATATTATGGTGGATGGGTTTGGGTCGGAGGGCGAGAATGAATGATATAGGGGGCCAGGGGAAGACCGCCGTTTATACGCACGTATATACCCGGTTAGAACGGAGCGAGTCGACGGAAAGAAGAGAGGGAGAGGAGAATAGACGACGACTGCGGGACCGCCAACACCACTTCGTTCATACCGGAAGTGACGGCCAGTAATGTCCGGCAATGTTTTATGCGCACAGCAGATATATATTTGGAATTTTCACACCAACGCCTTCACTACCTCCATCGCCACCTCCACCACTACCACCACCATCACAATCAGCAACGGTCAACAAACAGTAGTAACATTTCGAATGTTGTTAGAACTTTTGCTTATAACATTATCATTTGACGCGATAAATTCGAGATCACAGGTTTTAACTCCATTTTTAACAGACAAATACCGAATTTTATAAATAACCATGAAATCAAGTTATTTTCTGGGATTGATTCAAAAGCCTTTTAGGGCAGTTTCGAAAATTAATTGCAACTAGTTTTTGAGATAAAAGCCGCTTACATATACAATAATAATTAATTTTGTTTGATATTTTGCTACTTTTTTTATTGGTTTTGAACGGTGTAATTAGTAACCAAATTGTATGAAAGTAATAATATTACGTTTTATTAATTATAAATCATATTTCATAGTAATATAAATAGAAAACATTCAGCAAGTATCAGCACTTTTAGCTTACTCCGAGATTGTCAACAGAAACCGAGGAATTACTAACTTTTATTACAATAATATATAAAATACAATGAGCCCGTTTTACCTATATCCTTATAACTTGGGTTATCGATATATCGTTTTTCTAACAAAAGCTAAACAGAGACTAATACCCCTCAGAAATTTTTATCAAATTTACAAATACTGAAATACCTGTAGACAAATTTAAATTACAAATTAAAACACTATAATATATTAAACATGATCATATAATAAAACATAGACTCGTTTTCGGAGCATATTTATTTAAAATAAATGTTTAATTTATAGTTTACATATGTCTTCCAAACATGAACATCTGTATTAATTTAACTACACACTATAACAGCTTTTAAATTATTTATTTTTAATTACTACTTAAATGATAATAAATTAACCGATTTAACTCATACAAAATAAAATATAGTACCACTATATTTTAAATAATTAAAATTGAACTACTGTACTATTTGCAACACTTTATATTGACCCTCATTGAATATTTTAAACGGATAACAATACATTATCCTCCCGCAGATTAAAGAACTTTCAATCAACACTTTAAATAGTAAATTAAAAATAATTTAATTTAAGATCGTTAAGTATTATACAACAAACTCGATCTAACGATAAAATAGTCATAGCAATTACCATGAATAATAAAACTGTTATCATATAACTTTTTTAACTATTGGTATTATTTTTAAAACATTAATAATAGATAATTTTGTTTAAAAAACTATTTGAAATTGAAACCACTATTATTTATTCTTATTTTTTATTTCATATGTTGTTGTTTTTTTTTTTTTTTTTTATCACTGATATATCCAGAATGACCAGTATACTATATATTTTAAAAAGATTTCGTCCATATAAAATTATTAATTAATAGAGCTGTTACATGATACTTGTTGAGATTTTATACTAGCATAAAAATAATTAACAGAAAAAAAGGGATACAACATTAAAAACCTACATCATAATTACAGCCATTAGTCATTATATTTTTGGTTCGGCTAAAGATTTAAAATCAAATATATAATTATATCAATGACTTTAAATTTTAATAAAAGAAAATTTAATTATAAAGATATAGTTTGTATAAAAATGTGCATTTACAAACTAAGTACTCCAAAAGTCAAAAGTTTTATAGAATACTATTTAATACAAAACAATCAATACTAAAAGTTGAAATAAAAAACAAATGATAAAACTTATCTTTAACAAACCATCATAATATGATATATATTATATTGTAATATAAATCTAACATCCAAAATGATATGAATAATTCAAAGAATATATAATAAATAGTAATATAACATCATATGCACTTAAGGTGTATTTATAAACCTACGCTATTCCGAGACTGCTCGATCAAAAGCAAAAAAAAAATCGTACAAGCATTATCACCCAAAGCCTATTTATTTGTGATGAGATATCACCCTCGTATTACATAATACATAGTACTCGTATAAACCTACTTACATACTCTGCGCACCAGCAATAGGCTAAACAAAAATAAAAAGATCCTTTTTTTCTCTTTTTAAAATACAATCATTACAGGCCGCACTTTTGTATTACATATATACTATTATGTATACGTTGGGCGTGAAAACACCCATACAAATGAAGGCCGGTTAGTGTGGTAACTGTAGACAGTGTGTCGAGTGAAAAAGTTAAGCCGGCCCTATATAAGTAGTGTTTACGACTAGGATTTCGACCATACATAGGTATATACTATAAAGTCAAGCACGAAATATACCAACTTACATATAAAGATTTCGACAGGTATATATATATTATAAGGTTTACGTTTATACATTGTAGTTAAAACCCCAAAATATATATGTATCTAAAATATATTTACTAAAAAAATTGATTAAAATAATGAAATAAAAAATAAAATGCTTAAATGCGTTTTTATGATGTGTCAAAAAGTCTGAATATTTAATATAATAAACATGATGTATAATTCAAAATATCTCGATAGAAGAAAAGTATTAAAATTTATAATTATTAAAAAATACAAAATGTTATTGTTTTCGTAATGAATAGTGTAATAATAACTAATGATCTTCGTCGTCATCTCGATTGCAATAATGTCATGATGAGCTATACATATATATATTATTATGTTTATCATAAGATTTTTAAAGATAATTGACTGACGACGTTTAAATCTCCGCGAATATCCCTCAAAATTTAACGGCTGCATCAATATTGTAATACTCCCAGAAAAATCAATCATTGTAGATTTTGTATATAATTTAAGAAATATGTATAAAAGTATGAAAAATAGTGAAACATGTAAAAACACATGTATTTATACAACAAAAAATGTTAAAACACAATATCATATATTCGTGTTCAGAATTGTCTGGAACTATATTATTGAATACTTGTCTGCAAAGTTGGTAAATTGTACTTCATAAAAAATATATACAGAAACATAAATCCGAATCCTAATTATTATACTAGAGATAAGAATCGCAATAATAATATAAGAACCAGTAGGTATATATAATACGTATAAATACTTTTTTTTGGACAACCGTTGGTGCATCTCATTAAAAAATAATCGCACGGCGCCTTACCAGCACTCTCGCGCTCGGCAACATAACGCAAACGCCCGTAATCGCAGAGTAGTTCGTTATACAATGAACAGGAAAAAAGTAAAAGAGAGACGTAGAGAATGCGCGGTAATAAAGAAATAATAAATAAAATAACATGTAGTCATCGTCGTCGTTGTGTACACACAATACGCGCACAGCATAAGATTAATTACAAGTCGAGGGTTGAGTGGCAGCGCTTTTTTTTTAAATTCATTTTTTCTTTATGCTCCATCCTCTTCTCCTTTGAGTCAACACCCCCTATCCTCCTCGACGACGTCGATGTCTGAGTTCGGCCACCACCGCTCGCCGTTCCGCAGCGGTCCACTAGATCAGCGTGCGCGATGAAAGACTACGCGACTTAATGACTTTGGCGCAACTAAGAGGGCGTGACTCGCGCGCATCTCAGTCTTTTGTACGTAATACACATCGTTACCAGACAATTAATATTGTATAAAAGCTATTCCCATAATAAAGTGCATTATTTATCGTCCAGACGGAGGACCCGAATGATGCGCGCTATATGTTATTATTATATAGAATATAATAGAGACCGCGAGCAGCTCCGACCTATACTCATCTATCTCGTCGTTGCTGCTGGCTGAACAACAGTATTCGTCCGCGTCTAGTGTTTACAACTGAATAATACGTTACGTAATAATAATATAGGATGTATCTAATTTGGGTACCGCAAAAAAAAATTAATAAGAAATTCCAATATGTTATACGACAGGTAATCCAACGTCTCTGCAATGACTCGGAGCAGTTTACATCCAAATAAATTGTTATCACGTACCATTGACAGGCAAAATAAAATAATACAAATTAACACATACTGTTACAGTCTTTACATTTCTAGATGAATTCATCTATGCAATACTACATAGATTGAATTACAAATCGGATAGGTAAAAAGAAAAAAGTATTTAATAAAAACAACTTAGGTAACATTAAGTTTTTTAAATAAGTACAAATTAATGTATTAATATTCGTAAATATTATATATATATAGTATAGGCATATATATGAAAATTTAATGTATTCATTCATTTGATAATATTTGCACTACACAAATATTTCAGACAAGATAGTATAATTATGTTGCCTTATGGTCAAGTTGATACCAATAATTTTGGACACAAGACCCTTCACCAATTTGTATCCAAATACACTATGTTAAATAAAATAACTTTATATAGACATATTACATACAATAGTACCATTATTATATAGTAGGTATACACTAATATAGTAACTCGATAAGAAGGTAAAATTGGACGCTGCAGTGCTATCGCGCTAAGTTTAAAAAAACAATAAATAAATAAAACTGATTTATCAAAGTTCGTTCTTAGAAAAATATCGTGACAAAGTCAACTAATATAATACGTACAATAGCTTGAATTTTTGAGAATGACTAAGTCTATAATATCTAACACTTAAGATCAATTGTTCATTGATTACGCTAAAGTTTATTAGATTACATTTGTATATTTTACCCTATTTAATTTTCTTAATATAATATTGTATACATTTATAAGGAAGGAGGAGTGAAAAATAATAATGAACCCAGGGCACCGAAATCATCATCTCTGATAGTATTTAACTTATCTACTTATTAAAGAATACATTAATGAAAAAAAACCTGACAAGTATAAATAGACATCTACACAATCTACATTACTCTTGTTGTCGTTGATTATACAAATGCAGCTTGTGCTTTAATTTCAGGTATTTATACAAAGTACACTAACTATTATTTGATCTTCACAAAGTACTTAAATAAATTTAACATACACGTGTTAAAAATGGATGAATTTTGTTTGAAACGAAACATATATTGTTGTTTTATTGGTGAATAACGTTCATTAACAGTTGAGTAAATTATAGCAACTAGCAAGTACTCTAATGTTATTTTCTTCTTTTCGTGGTAATCGCTAGAATTCACAAAGACTGGCAATGTAAAATGTTTTTAAATTGCAAACGACTCAAATATCGAGAGAGCATTACGAAGAGATGAGTTTGTTCACCAGACAGACATATTTCAATAAAAAATTAATATAATATCAATCATGCGGTTCATCATAACCATCATTATCATTACGAGTACTATATTATAATAATACACTATATAATCCTACACAATCGGAAACGAGAAGGGGCACAATCATGAGTATACTGGGTGGGACGGATTGCATGTTAATAAATCACGAGGCAATACTGAATACATGGTATAACTGTCGGGTACACGCTATTAGTCAAACAGTTACACCCTTTTATAGTAAGTAGGTATTGTTATCGTTGTAACCGACCCTCTTAGAGCAAGGGACGTAAACATCGAACACCACCACCCACAAAATCGAATAGGGTGTTCTGTTGTCCAAGCACACAAAAATAATACGAAACACTATTAAATGACTATATATCGGGGTGTAATAGTTCTCTACACAAACCATTTATCGACCACTTAAATGTGATTTTTTTTAATAAAATATTAGGTTTGGGTATATATATATGTATACAAAATTCTCGCTCCAAATATAAGAAAACATTTTAAAACGTATATAAGTTTAAGTTTAGGTTAGTTATTTTAGGTTTTTTGACTATGATATATAAAATACAAAATTAATAAATTATTTAATGTGCATTAATTAAGTAAAAATCTAAATCATAAATAACAAATTATGTTCATGGAAACATATTTTATGTAAGCGACTTTACTAACAAAATGCTTACAATAAAAAAAACTAAAATGTTTAAACATCTACGAAAAAAAATGTGTGGAATATAATAAAAAAAGAGTATATAATACATATTATAAATGGACTCAACTATATACTTCATTGTACGGTATATTGTCTATAAGACTTTGAAATTAATGAAGCAAATCGAAATGTTCCACTTGGGTAACTTCCTCCCTAAGTATTAAACTGTAATCATAAGAAAATACTGCCAAGAGTTGTTTTATAAAACCATTGTTAACGGACATTTAACAAATATTCGTTTAAATGACGCTTAACATTTTTAAAGTTTAAAATATTATTTGCTCACTCATGATTGGTACTTTATCTCTAATGTATTAGGTACCTTATATCAATTTGACATAAAACTAAACCAGAATATTAACTAACTGTATCGAATTTATGGAATAGTAAAATAGTAACCAATTCAAAACTCAAAATGGTCCTAATGTTTTATCGATGATGTTGTCTTAAGAATTAAAAGATAATACAAATATAATAGTATAATACTATAAGAAATTAAAAATTTCCGTTTCCAAGAAAAAAAAATATTATAAAAATGTACAATGATTTTGGCTGATTAAAATTCAAAAGATAATCCTGCACCTATTTTTAAAACTATTAAATATTACAATTGAAATATATATCATGTATACTGTATGTCCTCTAAAACAGGGTAGGTAAACTTTACTATTCGTTACACTGTAAACATTTTTAAATTCTATTTACGGATTGTTAAACTAGACTAATGGATCATACATTTTTACGACACAATTTTTAACTCATGTATTTTACACATGCGCAACACTTCATTTTTTTTTTTTTTTTTAATAGCAACCCTCATTTTTAATGTAATTTTAAAATTAATCCATTAAATTTTATTTTATTTTATTCAACGTATTTTTTCGCTTTATTAAATTTAATATATTTTTTTTTTTTTTGATTGTACCTGCTCAAATTTTGCCAATTTTGGGTTTAGAATAAAAGTTTATAGATCAAAATTGCTTGAAAAAAAAAATCGAAGTTGTGTTGCGCACGCGAAAAATACATGTTAAAAAAATTGTAAGTCATAGGAATTTATGATTCATTATTAATCTAATTTTAAGTCCTGCAAACATAATTGATTAACATGGTAATAAGTAGGAAACAGATTTAAATAAAAATTGCTTTCTAAGCACAAAACTAATTTCATACATAATCAAGTAACTAAAAAATGCAACTTTTATTTTGCATTTTTTGACATTTTTTTTTCTATAGGAGTTAATAAATTTGATAAAATTTAAATAGCACCTGATTATACAGAGCTATTATAAGATAGAAGGTAAAAGTATACGAATATATCTATCTAAATTGTATATTCATTTTTGAAATAATTATCAGAATAAAAAAAAAGATAAGAGAACTAGAAGATGATGAAAATGATATGAATAATTAATAAAAATACAAATTTATATACTTAATTACATTTTTTCAATGTTAAAAATTATTTTAAGAGCATTTTAAAAAAAAAAATGACTTGAGTGAATTAAATCGTATTTTTAAAAGGCATTTTTCTTGTTTTTAGAGCATTTAAATCTGTTCCCTAGTAATAAGGAATAAAGTGTACTTTATTTCCGCGGACACAGTATATATTTATTACTTTAATATTAATTAAATACTACATCATTTCTACAATATTTATAAATTAAAAACATTGCATTGACTACACATTCAAGGATCAGGATAGTTAAAAAAAAAATCGTGTTTTCTATACATTTTCAAACTTAGTATCAGAAATAAACAGATTTTTTATCTATAACACTTTTAATAATCATATTATATATAATTTTACTTACAGTTACTTTTGAAGAACCAACAATTTTGGGTGTGAGTCTTTGTAAATGATTAGGTGTTACTTGCTTATTTCTGGCACCTAATACAATAATTATACAGTTATTATTATTATTATTTATAAAACTTTTATGGACATTATCTATTACATTGTATAGAAGTAATAAATATATTAAGTATCTAAAAATACAGTTCTAGTAGTTGGTTATTTTTAAAAATAAAATGTATAATAGTAGCCCAATCAGTACATACCCAGATTTCTAATTGAGATTAAAAAAAACTATTATTAACAGTTTAATCCAAATAGTAAGTCAATTTAGATAATATAAACTAATCTGAATGAATGAAATTGTGATTTAAATTTCATCTGGAGTGTGGTTTTAAAACAAATATGTTAAACTATATATTTAAATCTTAAAAGTTAATTTAATTATATTGTATAATGTATATTTATCACAAGTATTTAAATTCAAGTATATGGTATATATTTAAACACAAATGATGAATAAAAATAGGATCCGTATTTTGAATTTAAATACACAGAAAAATAAGGTAAATAAAAAATACTAATTCAGATATCTGATAGATCAAAAAAGTGTGTACTAATAGTAACAAATGCATAAATGTCAAAAGAAAATATTTAACACTCTACCAAAAATGTAATCATTTTCATTTAATTTAATTTGTTAAAAATATTATAATACTATAAATTTGGCATTGAAAAGAAATATTATTTTAATTTCTATTTCTTGAATGAATATCAATATTTTTTAAATATGATACATAATTATCTTTTTTTTAATTGTATTATCAATAAATTGGAATTTATGATTTATTATACAAGCTAATTTATGCAGTTTTAAATAAAATTTCAGTTTAGTGGTGCACTTTATTTCCAATATATTACTTTAAGCAAAATGAAGTTTTGCATAACTTTTTCAAACATTTCTTGAGGTATACGATGAATTTCTATACAAATTGCTTCCTTCAAAGCTTCTAGATTTCTTTTTATATATCTGAGATTTAACATAACCCCAAAGAAAAAAAATGTATGGCTTTAAATCTAGAGTGTGTGGGCCACATAATATCGCCACTATTGGAAATCAAGTGTCCTGGAAACATTTAATTTAAAATTTCCACACTAAAAACATGTTACTGGTTTGTCCATAACATTTTTATAACTGTAACTAATCGTAACATAAATGTCTCATACTCTTACATAAATAGACTCAATTTCCACTACTCTACAATTTTAAATAACTGTATATTGCTTTATTGAAATAAGGGATGATGTTTTGCGCACTCCATACTAACAAAAGAAACTTATTTTAAATACTGATATCAAACTTAAAAATATCATAAAACATTATTAAAATAACATATTCATTGACCTTTAACACTTTTTGGAGTAGAAACATTTTTTTCATTTTCATCAAACTGATCAGGTTCTACGGTAATATTATTTAGTTCTGCAGGAGGCATTCTCTTTCTCAAATTTTCCAATTCTATTTCTCTAGAAATAAGTTGTTTGATAGCATAGCTAGATGTTGGAAATGATTCCAACCCAGGAAATCTTACTGCATCATCTACGCATCTAAAAAATATTGAATATAGTGTAATTATTTATTTATAATTTTTACATGGATTTTGTTTCAAATATATATGTATTTGCACTAAAATGTAAAAATAATTTCTTTAATAATATATTAATAAACTTTAAGTCTATATACAGTGCACAAGTACTTAATTTAATAGTTGAATAATAATAGCCTACCAAAGTATACACTAGTTTAAAGTTTTAAATAAAACACTTAAAAAAAGTAAAAATAAAAATTGACAATACAGTTTATTACATAAATTAGTAAAATATTTTGAATTATTCTTAAGAATGAATTTGTGTATAATGCCAATGATATAGTCCTAAAATAATATGGAAAAAACTGAGATGAGACAAGTCCTCAAATTAAATTGGATTTAAATCTAAAATTCATTTATATTGTATTAACTACAGAATGGACTCCCGAGCCCCAAATGAAATACTCAGTGAGCCCATTATTATTATTTTGAAAACTAAAATAAATAAATAATTCAAAATCAATTGCCCATTGCTAAATCAAACTTTCAAAATGATTTTTATTTTAAGGAAAACATATCATCTAAATATTACAAAGATGAAAATTTTTTTTTGTAAAACATTACTTACATTTTTAATAATATTTAATTAATATGATACTTACGGATTAAGCACAAAATTAAAAGACCCATCAGCATCTCTTTCTTGAAAAAAATTTAAGCCATAATCAATCATAATATTGACAACTTTTGCAAGATCTTCTTTTTCTTTTTGAGTAAATAATTGTGTACTAATCTATGAGACAATAATGAAATCATTAATATTTAAATAAAAACTATAAAAATTTAAGCAAATACTTAAGTTTATATTAGTGTATTAGTATTTATACTTACAGATCTAAGATTTGGAACAGCAATATGCATAAGTAATGGCATAGTATCTAATAAAACTTGATCACGATGTAGGAATGTTCGAATACTTGGGATAATACCAGACATTAATTCATCCATGATTTGTTTATATTTGTTTTTTTTCATTGTTGCCTAATAAATATAAATAATTATAAAAGATAAGTCATGCATTTTTCCTATACATTGGCCCTTATTAAGAGTGATAGAGGAATATGTGCCTGAAATGCATTATCTATACCAGGGGTCACGTTTTGAAACTTACCTTACTGGCCTCGGTCCTCTAACTGCAGTATTAATAATTTATACACGTTAATAAATATATATTTTTTTAATTAGTATTTATATTGATTTATTCATGCATTTGTTCAATACAGATTAGTTTATTTTTTTTTTCGTATTATACATTGACACACTTATAATTTGTATTTATTTATATTATAAATATTTTAAAATTTACTCCGCGGATAAGAGTTCGTAAAAGAAGCAACCGCAGTATGGATGCAAACCACGGTCCGCCAGTTAGTGACCCCTGATCTATACCATTAAAAACATTATATGTCAACTTCAAATTATATTACTACATTCACAGCTGATGCACTGATGCTATTTACATAATGGCATTGTTTGTGTATATTAAACTGCCCCAATATTGATGTTATTATTAAATGCACTATATTTTAGTCAGTGTTATGATTAATCTATTAGTTTTTTGTTAGAGTCTCCTACAAGTATTATTTTATAAGTATGTGCAAGTTAAACATTGAAATTGTATTTTTCTATTTTTTTTTTTTTTTACCCTAATGTGTCAGTAACACAACAATTATACTTAAATATGCTAACGTGTTAAAAGGTCAATAAAAATACTTCATTTTAAAACAAACATAAGTAAAAAAATTCAATAATATATTCATGTAAAAATAGTAAACACAAGTATCACCCACTACCACAATGCTGTTATGAGACTGTGTTTTCAACTATTGTCCATTTTTAGAATATTAATACTACTTTTTCCATAGAATATGACGATAACAACAGCAACAATAATAGTTTTGTAGTTGTATCAAATTGTTTTACTTAATTAACTAAATCAGACACACATAAATAGATATAAATGTAAATATATAAATATAAATATAATAAAAATAATAAATGTATATTGAAAGTAATGTCTAAAATAAAACCATTTGATTATTTTTTGCTCTTCATACTCCATATAATTATTATGTTGGATTATTCTTTCTCGATTTACTTTCTACGAGTACTAATAATATAATTTAGAAACTTTACAAATTCATAAAGCATTCTTATTTTGTTAACTCCTCATCTATTATTTTTATTTATATTCAACATACAATACTTGTTACAATAAATTACTAAAAGAATAATATTCTGTATTTGTATACATGAATGATACACAATAATAAAATAAAGACAACTCTAACTTCTACTAAAGTTATAATAAAAACAATTGCAGACTAGTAAGAGTTAGATGGGTATATGGGCTCTTTTAACAGAATTTAAAAATACGAAGCATAAGCAATTCATAGTCCAAACGTCAGATATAAAAATAAGATTTTTGGTCTTGGTGGTTAAAGAATAGGTTCACCACTAAGACCTCAATTTACTCAGGCCTTAAAGCTCCATTAATCACACCTTTCTCTATAGTTCTCATAATTTTAGTCCTAGTCGATATCATAATAGTAAATATTAAATCACAAAAATCTAATAGAATGCAGCTAATTTAGTCTTTGATCTAATACAATCTAAAGATATTCATAAAGATGTATTTTGTTTTTTAAGTACATTAAATATAATTTTTAAATTTATAAATTATCCCAATAGTTAAGAAAATAGTAAATAATATTTTTTAACAAATTAACATAACAATTAAAAGTACTAATTAAGCAAGACTTTCCTACAACATTACATAATTAAATTAAAAATATAACTCACTTCATATGCAGCACTTGGGTAGGTAATTTTAGGCCATGTAAATGTAGCAAATAAACAATGCCAAGTAGCAAAATTATATGGCAAATAAGGAAACAGTGAATAATTCTGAGAAGAGTTAATCACATGCATAGTCTTGTCAAAATTACAAAACCATTCTAGGCCTTCAGCAATCTAAATATACATAATAATAATTATAATAAGTAATAACATATAATGTAAAATAAATAATTAACATACATTTGTTAATGATGAATCTTTGGGCTTTAGAATTAAATAATTTTCAAAAATTCCTTGGCTAAGCTTTTCATAATCTCCATAACTCTGGACAGTTTTTAAAACACTGTTTATTCTAAAAAAAAGTAATACACTACATTAATTTGTATTTTCTAGATTGTAGGTTTAAATTATATTAGATATTACAAAAAATAGTTTCATAATATAAATACCAATTATCAAGCTAATATTATCTTAGCTATTATCAAAACAATAATATTAATTCTTCCCTATATACAGTAATAAAATTAATTGTACTTATAAAACAATAATTATTAATTTAACACAGTCAAGAATAAAACTTAATTTTATTGAATGACCATTCAACTATATTTAAACTGTGGCAGTCTATTTCTTTATAAATTGTAATTATACAATTAAATTATCTTCTTAAAAAACATTTAAAGCATATAAATTATATTCAGCAAACAATAAATTAATCATGAAATAAAGCAAAAACTTGTCACAACTCACAAATATATAATAAATAATTGAGAAATGATACTTATTATAAGAATGCAAGAAAATAACATTTTTGATAGAATAATGGATTGTTTATTAATATAGAAACAAAGATTATAAATTATAGTAATAAGAGTTCCTAATTAAAAAATTATTTATAAATTTAAAATCCTAAAATCAATGAATAACTTTCATTCAACCTTAATGCTATAGAAAACCAAATACATTATTTTACCTGTCTTTCATAACATTATTATGACTTGAAAAACCATCACTTGTACTGTTTGGGTTGTTCTCATAACAGCTAAGATAAACATACATAAATAAATATTCATACAATTATTAATTATTATAAAAATTGAATTAAAAATATTACCTTTTATTTATTTGAAATATTTCTTGCCATACAGTAAAAAGTCCTTTTTGCATATCTTTTGAACCAATGTTTGCATTTTTCACATGAGATAAGCGTACTGTTTGATTTTTAAAACATGATAATGTTGACAAACATGATCTAATATCATTATTTGTTTTGGTGCCAAGTGCAGTCATTGCACCCATATCTGTTTTAATGTTTTCATAACTTGATATTTCCATTAATCTTTCTACCAATCTAAGTAAAAATATATTTTTTTTTTTTTTATGTTATAAATATATAATTATTATAGTAATAATAGCTTACCGGACTGAAGATGTTGGTGGAAAATTTAATACAAAAGCATTTTGCCTTAAATTTCTCAAAGCTGGTACATAAACATCATTACAAATACAAATTATTGGTCTTTTTAATATAGAACTCTTTTCTTCTTTTTTATCAGTTTTTTTTTTACGACTCGCACGTTTTTCTGTAGCAAATTTTATTAAAAAATCTATTGATGCCTGGAAAAAATTAAATAGATATGGTTTGTTAAGAATCAATAAATATTTAAAACTAATTGGACTAATTAATATAAAATTATCTAAAAAAACTAATTTGAAAAAAAAAAGTTTTAACAATACTTATAAAAAAAAACTAAGAATTGTTTTTATTAAGCTAATTTAAAATTTTAAAGAATTCTATGGATATGTTTATGCTCATAAATTACTTCATTTAATTCATCATTAAAAAAAAAAAATTTCTTGTCTGTGGATCAAATTATGTTTATATACAAGCTGCCATTTTGTAACCCATGACATATATTAACTATAGTCTACAGACTATAATGTCATTACTTAATATATAGGCTACTTACTACAGGTGCTCCATCAATTTCATCCAACACTAAACAATTGGGCCTTGAATCATTACTCATCACAGAACACATTTGTGTAGTAGCTTCAAGCTGTCTTTTAAAACAAGTAAGGTTACGATCGTCACTAGCATTCATTTCAACGACATTATAGCCTAATATTAGAAATAATGTAAATATAAAATATAAATTTTAAAGTTTATTATAAAAATAAAGTACCTGCTTGTCGGGCAACCAAATGAGCTAAAGTAGTCTTCCCGAGACCTGGTGGTCCACATAACAATGCTAATTTATACTTAGGGCAATTATTTTCATCCAATCCTTCATCTAGGGTTTGATTCTTTTTTGTAAATTTATTTCCTGTAATTAATTTAAAACTATTATAACACACTAGTTTTGAAACAACAATTGAACATAAGTAAAATAAACAAATGTTTTTCTTGCATTATTTGTATAATATTAATACTAGCTGTATAATGTGGAGAATTATGTAATTTTAAATTAATATACATATTAACCAAATGTTAATCATATCCATCATAATATGACTTTATGTATATACAGAGACTTCCAAATGTTGTATGCTAAATCACATTAGTGGTGTTACTTTTTTTTTTTTTACATCCCTGAGCCACTCGCTTTTGTAATAGAAACATGTATAAACAAATAAATGCTATGCTTAAATGTGTTTGAAATACTCAAATAAAAAAAAAGGCTGTGGGCTGTATGTTGTTCACAGGCTATGGGTTTATGACCCCAGGTATACATTCTTGAATTGGACAATTTTAAATAAGCCATAAATATTAGTACCGCCTACCACCAATTCATAATGTGCTGACGCAACAATACTTGGATTTAGAAATTTGTACCACTCGATTACGTAAAAACTAATGTCATCTTCATTAATTATAACCGAGAAAATAATATACATATTATACATTATGTAAGTTATTAAAAATATACCTGCTGATTTGTCATAAACATTATTGGTAGCTTTTCTTTTTTTGTTGACTTCCTTGTTGAATACTACTTTATCCCATAGTTTTAGCCAATGCAATAACATTCTATTTGTACTTTCATCACTTAACAAATCCAAATATCTATTTGGCTTATATTTCTGAACCCACAATTCTGCTGTGTTATCAATACCATTTTTCAAAATACTAACATCGTTTTGATTTAATCCTGATCGTAAAGCTTCATTATTCTCAATCTATGTAAAAAAAATTTGTTATTAGAAATCTATGACACAAGATTAAATTTAGAAAGTAAAGCTTGTTTTTTTTAATGAATTATTATTTATTTTTCTCCAAAATGTACAATTTATTATAAAATATATATTTTTAAAAGTAGAAATATTTTATTGACTATAAATTTTCAGCATTTATATTTAAAAAATTTTGGGCTCCCATTCACCAATTTTTTTCAGTAAGCGTCTTGTGTACAACTAAAGCAATTTTCAGTAAAATATGTTAAATATATTCAAAACATAATACACAAACAAACCTAGAAGATCAATAATTATAAACTAGGTGTTGTGAAGATGAAAATAATAGTAAAGAAGACTGTTCCTCTTTTTTTATTTTTTATTGTTCATCTACATTTTTTGATGATTTTGCAGTATCATGCTAGCTATTTAGAATTTAAGTAAGAGAAGATCTATAGATAATGAAAATATATCAAATGACGTATAAACTACATCAAAATATAGCTATATACCAGGGATGGCCAAATTGCGGCTAACAAGCCGCATGCTGCTCTCTTCATCGACGTATGCGGCTCGTGATCTTATTTACAAAAACCAAAATTTTAATTTTTTTGTATACATTTATAAAAAAAAAAAAAAAATGTTATTATTATTATTATTATTATTTTATAATTTCATATTTCGTAATTTGATAATATGTTAATTGGATGTAATTGCATTTATATATGACTCACATACATAGTCATGTTGGCCACCCCTGGTATATACATTAATAACAATTTCTATAAATTTGGTAAAAATAAATAGGTGTGTTACTCTTTGAATTGCTTTTAAATAATGTAAGTAATATATAAATAATGAAACCTTTTCATAAGCACGTGCAATCAATTCATCAATAGGGTCTGAAAGCAATTGCACTGATTTTGTATGCCATGATAAACTTGATATCTGAATCGTAGTAAATAAGTAAAAGGATTTTAAATTAAGTTCATAATAAAGTATTTCTTCTAAATGTCGATAAATATAATTAAAATACTTCTTCTTGTACAGCATCTGCAGATCGAAAACGAATGTATAATCTTTGATTTTCATCATCACACGCAGGAAAAAAAGACCACGATGGCACTCTCCTTGACACACTTTCATAAGGACGCAAATTACTAGAAAAATTACAATATAACAGTTTTTATATTCAAATTATATTAAAGAATAAAAATAAAATATTACAAAACTTTTATTTAATTTGATACAATCATAAGCGCGTGCATGAGGAGATAGTAAAAATTTTCCACCTATAAACCTTCCATCAAAGTATTTAGTATTTAAAAAAAAATATATTTTTAATATACATAAGAGAACAAAATACTATCAGCATCAGAAATAGTTGCTGGTTTGTTATAAAAAAATAATGGCTACGCAACAGTCAAATATATACTACAACCTCAATCTTAATAATGCAATTTAAAAGTCAGATAATTTTTATTGTTATATTTTCGAATTTTAAAAAAGGATACATCGAAGACTGTTGTGATATTGTTATGTTAAGCCTATAAAACAACCACATCCATAACTGTGAGAGGATTAGTTTCAAAGATAGTAGTTTCACCTCAAAGACATAATTGGAAAAAATCAGGAGGGTTCAACATCCCTAAAGCCCAAATCTACGACAATAATGCTTCTTTGGTTAAGAGGACCTACACACGCTTATAGATATAAACATTAAACATACTTTACTACTTTAGTATTATAAGTAAAGTCTGAATTTTGATGCATTTTCATTATTCTTTTTAGTTTGAAAAAGCAAAAAATAATTAAGAAATTTAGATATTTTACTTAGTAGAGAATGCATAAAAAAAAGTATAAAGTGCATTTAATTATATATTTAAAGATAATAGCATATTTTAAGAATTTAGCATGTTTATTAAAAAAAAAGTAATTTTTCCATTTATACCTAATTTTTAATATGTATAAAATAAAAGATAAAAATTATTTATATACCTACAATTTCATGATTTATAAATTTAAATACTTTAAAAATTTTAGAAAGATGTTTACTACAAACAAGGAATACCAGTAGTACCAGTATGATTAAAGTATCTAACAAAACTGTTTTGTTTCACAATAAATAATAGATTATGCATGGTCATGCACTCATATGCATAAAAAAGAAGTCAATAAATTGTACATTGAACATCTTATTTTCATACAGTTACAGTTTTTATTAAATTGTATTTAAATTTTAATCAAAAGGTCAATGTTTATATTTTATTATTTATCAAAGAAATAGTAAAAACATTATTTTGGATAAGAGCACAATAATACTTTTTAATATTTTTAAGTGCATATTATTTAAATATAATTTACTACATATATAATCCAGACTTTACTTATAAGCATTTTGGTTTTTACAAAAAATTAATAATATTAATTTAAAAAAAATACTTTAAGCTATTGTAAGAAGTAGATGATAAAAAATTGGATCTTTTTCCAGATTTAAATATTTTTCTTTGATCAATAATTCTTTTTATTAAATCTTGCTGTTTAATATCTTTGTCAGATAATGGATCTACTTTTGGACGCTTTAATACAGGTTCCACTAAAATAAAATAAAAAATGTATTAACAACTTTTATAACTATTACAACTATTACTATTACTTTTATAACTTTTACAACTATTTTTATAAATTATATAAATTATTATTATTATTATAATAATACATCCATTTATTTTTTGTTTTATATTGCATTAAAATAGAGAGCATATAAATAATAAATATATTTAAATTCATACATTATTATTTTATATTAAGTTTAATGATTATTTAAACATTTGAAAACTTACATTCTTCATCATCAAAATTAATATCATCAGTGTTTCCAAATAGATCTTGAACATCAAAAGATCTTTTATTATTAATAGAAATAATGGACTCTGAAGTACTTTGATCTGCCTAGAAATAAATAAATAAACTATAAATATAATTTTGAACAGTGGTATATGACTTTAAATATAACATACTTCATTTTTATCACTATCATCTAGGTTAAAAGAAACCACTGATGTTTGAGATAAAGGAAACACACCATTTAATTCACTTGACAAATTTATATTCCCTTCAGATTCAACGTTTTCATTAGAAGAAAACTTTAAACTTCGTCTTGTATCTTTTGGTGAGCAAATTTTAATAGCTATAAATAATAAAAATAAAAAATAAAATTAGAAAACTATTCTAATATAATATATAATAATTTGCAAAGTGATCATTTTATCATTGTCAAATAATTGTGTATCTGCATTTACAATGGTTTTACAGTAAATAGGATTTTTGGATTTTCACTGCTATTGTAAAAAAATGTTTATACTTAACTAAATATCCATTACATATTAGATTGGCTTTTGAAATTACAAAAGTCTGCATGCAAACATAGTTATAATTTATAACTTACAAAGCTACAAAACAATAAAAGTGGTACATTTTGTTACCTATAATATTGAATCATACAATATTATTTTGGCAAATAATACCTATAATAAACGAATGCAGAACTATAACTGGGTAAGAGAATAGCAGCAGCGCTATCAAACCAGGAATGAGGGTAAAAACAGTATGTGCAAAACACAATGTATTTTTTTTTTTATTATTATTAAAATAAGGTTTCAATTACAACGATTATTAGCCTATTGGGATGGAGGGTTACATATTGTGACGTAATTTATATAAAGCTAATGTTGATTTTACGTAATACATCATGGTTTAGAATTTACAAGTATTTGTCTAAGTCTATGTGTTTGAAGAACTTGAAATGTTGTATTTTTTGTCTGCCGCCTGATATACTCTTAAATTATACAAAGCAGTGGTCGTTAACCTTTTTGGACTTTTGGGCCACATTCACAAATTCAAAAAAGTACGGGTTAGACAAAAATAAAATTTTATTTTCTTAAATTATTTACTATGAAAAAAATATTGTCTAAAATTTTAAAATAATAAAATGTATAAAAATAATTGTTGTCGTTTTAGAGTTTGAAATGGGCCGCCTATTGCCGACCACTAATATAAAGTATAGTATAAAAGGTATAGACGTATAATAGTATATTTATAATTTATGTTAAATCTGATATTAAATTTAAAGAGCTTAAAGATTTAATGATTTAATAAAAACGGTTGTTTATTTTAATATTTAATGCTCGAAGTAATGATAACCTACTAATAATATAATAAATCAACAAAATTATGTAAATGTAATGAAATTACCATCGGTTGTAAAGTCCATTTCATTCATCATTTCCAACTCATCAGCATGCATCATTTCAAATTCTTCTTCCGGATCCAAGTAGTCCATTTTATGGCTTTTAAATTAAACTTTTGTACAAACTAAATAGTATATTGAATATATAAAACCTATGTACGTTATTTTAGATCTATTTAATTACAATTTAGTACTAATAATAAATAGCAATATTTTTAATTTATTATTATATTATACATTTATCAAGGTAATTATAATTACCTCGACATTTATATATTTAATATTTATTATTTATACTAATCAACTAATAGACTAATATAAAACACAAATGTGTATATATTAAGTCAACTACATCATGTCTAGGTATTATTGGCGAATTTCCGACTTCAGTTATCTGAAAAATGATAAGGACTCAAATAAAGATATTTGTGGTGAAATGGCGGTAAAATTATGTGCTTATCACAGACCCAATAAGAAGGACCACGGATGAATACAAAAAATTATAATAATGAATAATGACAATAACAGTGATGTTAGGTACATGGACCGAACATAATAACGATACATCCCAAGACTATTTATAAAGAAAAATAGATGATTCTGCGGTACATATGTTGGTTAATATGAAAATGATAAGAACCAGTTTACCGGCACCGGCTAATGGACCGTTTAAGTTCTATAGCCTTGACGTGCCATGGTATGCAGTTAGTAGGTTGTAACTTGTTTATATTATATATATATATATGTGTGTGTGTATATAGACATTATAATACTACATGGAAATCAGTAATCTGTGTTTTCTTATTTCACGTATTTAGGAATACAAGATTATGTAATAGGTACTTTGACTTAACATTTTATAATATTTTTCTCTTCCTTCAATTTTATTGATTACGCAACAAATATAAATTAAAATAATATAATAATTATTAATATACAATATAGACTGTAGATAATACCAATTAATTTTTATTACTTTTATAAAATAAAATATTTCACTTAGACTTCTTTGTTTAAACTGATTGAAACCTTACATAGTTGAATAGTTATCATTTGACACTCACTTTTATTCCTAATCAGTTAACTTCAATGTTTATTTTTTTTTAATATTTTTATTTATTATAGCCTACAGGTATTTTTTAAACCAACAGTTAGTTAAAAACGTTATATTTATAATAATTAAATAAACTTGCCAACAAAAATAGTGATAATAATTAACTATGAAGAGATTATCTGCCAAATTAGTATTCATGGGCTCTCAGGGTAAGTTAATTTATAAAAATAAACTGGAACCAATTCGGTATTACATTTGTACTTGATGTATACTAAAAAATTAAATAAATAGGTAACAATAATTATTGAACAGTAAACATTGTTATATTATTAAAATATTTTTTATATATTAGGTATAATATCATCTATTAATTTACATATGATATGATTTGCAGTTGTTTATTTTAAATTATGAAAACAATGTAGAATATTATTATTTCGATGAATGTACTGTGAAGACACCTAAGAATAAAGTTAATTTATAAATTTTACCTAAACCAAAAATAAACGATCCATTTCAGTTTGAAAAATGTTTGAAATTTAAGTAGTTATAAATAATATACTTTTGCTAATATTTTATTGTAAATATGGGTGATAGTTCTATCTAAAATAACTTCTTTGAAGTATATTTATAATAATTTACTTAAAACTATATCTAAAACAAATCTGTTAAATATCAAATTTCATCAAATACACAACATATAAATCCTTTCCATAGATTAAAATTAAAATATGTTTTAGGTTTCACTATATGATATTCATCATATATTAATATATATATATATATTTAAATATTATTCTTGCATATTAAAAATTATTTTATTTGCTGATTATGCCAAAGTACAAATTGTAAATATTATTTTATTAAATAATAAAATAAATCAATAAACATGTAGTATATAAAGTTTGGTTTTATTTTATTTAGTGTTTAATAGTTACAATTAAGAACCTATTAAATCATTTGGTTTAAGTGTATTTGCTTAAATTTAGTACTCAGTGTAAACTAACAATTACTTTAAAATTATCTGTTAATTTTATTCTAAATAAATATCAAGTTTTTAAAACTTTGGTAACAAATTTTATTTTGATCCAAAAGATTTTATTTAAATTTACAAAAAAAAAACAAGTGCCTATATTGATGTACATTAGAACTTAATAAATATTTTAAATGTTTTAGGAGTAGGTAAATCAAGTATAATCACAAGATACATAAAAGGTGATTTCCAAAAAGAATGTGAAGCAACTATTGGTGCTTCATTTATGTATGCTAAAGTTACATTACGAGACTATCAAATTACTTTGAAAGTAATTTTGTTTTATATTTAATTACATAATTTAAATAAAAAATAATACTATTAATATTATTTGTAATAATTTTTGATTAAAAGCTAATAAAAAAAAAAAATATTAATTTTATTATATGTTGTATATTTTATAAGGTTTGGGATACAGCTGGACAAGAACGGTTTCGTAGTTTAGTTCCAATGTATTACAGAAATTCAGACGCAGTCGCTATTGTTTTTGATGTATCAGACCGAGACTCGTTCAATCAAGTTAAAAATTGGATTAATGGTATTTAAACAATTTTAAACTATCTAAAATTAGTAAAGTGGCGTTAACTTATCATTTGTTATTATTTTAATATGTATTCATTAATATAATATAATAATATATTTTATTAACTTAGTATTTATTTTAATTTCAGAAGTAAGAAAAAATACCGACACACCTGTAGTTTATTATGTTGTTGGGAACAAAACTGATCTATTAGATTCACGGACAATAATGTATGAAGAAGCTGAAGAATTCGCTAATTCAGTAAATGCTCATTACTGGGAAACTAGTGTTTACTCAAATACAGGTGAGATTTAATCAAGATTCTAGATTAAATTACTACATAAAATATTCTTTACTATAATTTTTTTAATATACAAATCTTCCAGAAATAATGATTAATGTTTGAATTATGAAATATAACAAAATAATTAACAACGTTATTTATTGTTTAAATAAGTAATTTTATCCAAATTTAAACTTAAAATGTCTGTTAACAATAATTGTCTTTATATATATTTAGATTTTATGGTGTCAGTATGAATGACATAAAAAATATTGTATTCAATTTTTAAAACTTAAATATAAAAAGTTTTTATGAATTTCTAACTACAATATAGGTTGCAATTTTTTATAATTTTAATAAGTTTCATAATATAAAATAAAATTGTGCTTATGTATTTTTAATATTTTATATATTATAAATTTTTATACTAACAACTTATATGAGATATTGTACTAAATTATCAAGAATTTTGACCCAACAAATAATTTTTTATCCACAATTATAAAAAAAAATTGAAAATGTATCATGCCTATTAATAGATCAAGAAGAATTAAAATTAAAAATAATTTTATCATACATTAAGAATAATAAATATAATTATTTTGTAAAAATTGCAAACATCATTAGTTACTCATTCTTAAGTTATATAAAAAAAAAATTGATTATGTTAAAAATTAAAGTTTTATTGGGATCTTTTAATTTTATTCACTTAAAATTACAAACTTGTAAAACCAATTTTTTTATCCAAAACCACTCTCAAAGGCTAAAAATCAAAGTATCTTATTGATTATAGAATAAATTACTTTATTCTTAGACCAATCTAACATAGTTCTGCTGAACACATACAGTGAAACCTGACTTAATATACACCTCTCTTAACTGACAAAATGACCCGGTCTCGTCAAAAAGATAGGCATCCCAATGTGTTTTGACCTGTATTACGGACACAGACACTAATATTTTACCCCAATGATTTCATAACGGACAAAATCCTAGTTCAAATTTAAATGTAAATTCATATAATGTATATACAAACTACGAAACAGCTTCAATACAGAGTGCAATTAAGTACACGTGAAAACACAGATTACAACCGATTGCATTATCGCAGATTTTGGTAATGTTAATTGCAAGTACCTATTGAATTTATGAAGTTGAGATACAATTAAATAGAAATAAATCCAGAAATAAATTGTAATTATACGTTTAAAAGATAACCATAAGTAATATTTTAATGTTTTTATTCAGTTTCTATCGATTCGCAGTTAGAGTTTACATATTTTTCTTAACAATGGCACTTACCGTACTGCGTATATCTTTTGATTTAAAAAAAAAAAGTGAATATTATTCATTGTAAAGAGTCTAGCGGTTTGTCTATTCGTAAACATGCTGATAAATATTAAAATTAATTTTATAACGTGTATGTACAATATAATAAGATTATAATAATATGTACAATATTAATATAATATGTGTACAACATTTTCATTTTTCCCTCTAATTTTACTTATAAAACACTAAAACCTGTCTAAAATGGACAATTATTGAGGTCCCATGACTGTTCATTACATACAGGTTTCACTGTATTTGCTATATTGCACACTAGCTACTAGCATATGGGTCAAAAAAATAAAAATAGTTTGCTAATATCTTTGTAATATTGATTTAACATTATTTTTCTTTAACTCAACAACCTTAAAATGTAATAACTGATAAAATGAGTTTAATTTAAAAAATAAATACTTTAATAAAGTAAAGAAATTATAAAGGAGATGATAGAGTTCAAATAAAATGTTTGATTATTATTTAAACCATGGCCTATAATATTTTTATTTATTTTTCAGGTATTCAAGACTTATTCACAAAAATTGGTCGTAACCTTATAGAAATAGTAGAAAGTTCTAAACCACCTGTGAATTTAAAACTTGAAATTGATCCAGAGGAAGTTTCTAACAATGATAGGATAAATAATTCTAAGATACAATGTTGTACTAATTAATAATATAATTTAATTTGTTAAACAATCTCCTTTCACATAATCAAATATTTGAAATTAGACAGTGTACAGGACTTTATGCAATGCATATAATATGCATTATGTATTTAACATTAACCTGAGTAATTATTAGAACACTAAAAGTAAAAAAGAAATTCATACTTTTTGAAATAATCAGCTATTGCCATCAACACTCTTTATTTATTTATTATATTATCGTTTATTATTGCGTAACTAAGTACTACTCACTAGGTTTTAATATTTATTTATTGTTTTTGTTAAATATAAAGACATTTTAAATTGAAAACAAATATATTCATTGTTTTTTAAGTATTAAGTTTATAATCATTAATTTGTTGTCATTATAAATCATGTTAATATCATTTACTCATTTGTATATGTTTAAGTCATTAAAAAAACAAGTTTTTATGAATAAGTATGCATACATTTTTTCTATGCATACAAAAGTTTAAAAATAGCTGACAAATCTATATCTCATATTCAAATTTTTGTATAATTATTGCTTTTATTAATTTGTAATATATTTATATTAATTTAACTATAATGTATTGATTCTTTTTCTAATGACATTTTTTTGATAAATACTTAAATCTATTTTGTATAACTATATGCAATTATATAGATTTAAAATCTCCAATAAATGCTGTATAATATTTTGAAAGAATTAGTTATTGATTAATACATTTTTAAGCATAGTGAAAAACTTCTAAAAAGTGGAATGTAATGAATTCCTAATAAGCAGATATTGACTCTTGCACAATAAAATCATTCTTCTAAAAATATTTTATATAATAATTACAATAACTTGTAATTAGTTTCAAATTTATAATAATTATTTAATACACTAATAAAAACTATTCAACATTTAACGTATTAAATAATTTTTCCACTCTTCGAAAATATGGTCTCTCATAAAATTTTACTTTAGGTAAAGTCTAAAAGTCTTATTTAGAAGTTGAGCATAATATAATAACAAATAACTACCTTATAATCATGCTATGCTAATAATAGTTCATATAATTGCATGTGATACCGATAACTGATAAGGGTACCTATCGAACGTTTGACAAACATTATTAAAAAAGAGGATGTCATTGTTATAATGTTATCGCTCATTCGTATTCTGAATTCTCTCTCCGGACTCGGTCCACGGTCCACGCATAATACTAGTGTAACAATAAATAAAACGCTTTCATGCAAAATAATTTTTTTAATGTGTTTTTAGTTAGGTATCTTAAAAGTAAAATTACACTTACAAAAGTTAAAAAGAATAATATTTTTGAGAGAATAACACTATTAACACACCGTTTAATCTAAATATTATCTCAAAATAATTTAATATCCATTTAAATTTATAATTTAATTTGAATTTTAAAGTCACATAATAACAAGAAATGAAACTGTTATGTCAAACTCAAAAAAAGCATTTTCTATATTTTTTTAATAGCTAGTTGATTTTACTCAAAAATCATATCAAAACGATTTTACATATATTCGTTTTATCTATATTGGACATGCTACGCCCACGAATGATAAACCAAACAATTATTACGTTGACATCCTCTTAAATCAAACATTCATGATATATATCTCTGAATTCTAACGAATGATGGTATCTGTCCTCATCGTCTACGACAGTGGTTTCCAATTGGTGGTCCACGGACCCCTAAGGGTCCTCGTGTTGATGTTAGGGGGGGTCCGTGGACCGTGGTTGTGTAGATATATCTTTAATCGTGTGTTGTACTGAAGTGATATTTTTATTTTATTTTAGTAGAATAATTAAATTCGTTGTGGTTTGAAATTCTAGGTATTTTGAAAAGTTTTGAACTATCTCTATTGAACTCGATTATCGCGAAAAAGGTCGACAATAAATGTATATAATTTTCATAATTAAACAAAATAGAAAAATAAGTACTTAAAATATTTAGAAATAAGGGGTCCCCGGACCAATTTAAGTTTTAGGTAGGGGTCCGTGACATACTAAATGGGAACCATTTGTTTACGATATAGGTATGAACAAAAATTATAGCTTAAATTTGGCCTAAGTTAAGAAAGTCAATCACCATAACGATCTCTAAATTCTAATAAAATAAATAGGAAACCAAATTTTTTTTCTCGTCAATAAACTTATGTACCTAAACTCGTTATATAATATACATAGGTACCTATTACACACTTACAGTGTTCCACTATTTTCCAATACCTATTTCAGATTTTTGAATCGTTGAATTTATTTGAATCTTTGTATTAAAATAGTATGGTAGTATAGAATGACACGTTTATTAGATTTTTAACTAATGTGATTTCAAATAGGTAGTAAATACTCATCATTTTATTTGAACAATTAAAATATCTAAAAATACCTATGCTTAAGCCTAAGTAGGTACAAAGGAAAATGAGTTGATTAAATTTTTTATATTTTATATAACTTACTAGTCTTGGTACAAAGGGCTTTCCGTTTTTTAAATTATATATACAAATGACAATTATTAACAATGTTAAATGCAGGGCCGTATTAGCGCTTAATAGCGCATAGGCACTATAGGTACTGTGCCTAAAGCCTACGAACATTTTTGGGACCCATACAAAAATAAAATGTTTGGCAATTTTTTTTTTCTTACAATTATCTTGTTTAATACTTAAATACGAGGGATAAAGAAATATTCAAATTGGTGTAAAATAAGTTTTTTTTTATGGTTTTAACAATTTAATTTTCTATACATTTGTATACTAAGTAAAATTATCATCATATAAAAGTTTAGATTTGATTTTTTTTTTTTGTTTTAAACGGATTAACATCGAAATTCAAGTAATTCAACACTCCCTCTCCTAAACAGAAGAATTTATACCCATTTAAATACTGGATACCGTATAAGCACTGTGCCTAGGGCCAAAGCTGCAACTGAAAAAAATTTCGGAGGGGGGTCAACATTTTTTTTAAATATAAATACTGAAAATGTATAGTCAGTTAACTTTATTCATCACTATTTTATTTTTAAAAAAATCTTGAGGGGTTCGGACCCCTGGACCCTCCTCCAGCTACGGCTTTGCCCAGGGCCTACGATTGTATTAATCCGGGCCTGGTTAAATACAGATTGTCGCTATATTTTTAGATATGTTAAATAAGTCTTACATCGATAAATCGATAAATGTAATGATTATTTTTAATTATGTAAATCGTAATAAAATAACGAATAATGTATTTAGTTGGTACGGGGCTTTTTTTTCTAGATTAGTTTATTGTTTACCCCAGTACCTTTTTATATTGTATCATTTTCATTTAATATCTGATGCATTTATTCTATATTTTTTTTTCAAATGAAAACTAGGTTGGTACCTATCTTTTTTACTGTAAACTGATAATCAGTTAATATTTTTGAGTGTTCGTGACAATGGTGAATTGACGAGTACCTACCAAATTCAAAATTCGAACGAGTAAGTACCTAGTTGGCTAGCTTATAAGTATTATTAATCTTTATTTAGGTATGTTACGTGAGGATAATATAATCCGTAAGGCGTTAATAAATAGTTTTATATAATATAAAATAGAAATAATATTTATGTAATCTTTTAAGTCTTAATTAGGTCTGATTTTTTTTAACGGAGTTTTTATAATTACGCCGTCTGTACACTTAAGACTTAAAAAGATTATGTACCAAACGTCTTTAATTTTCCCTGCAATAGCATGATAAAAACACACGGTAGTAGTGGTAAACGTTATCCTGAAATACCTAGTTATAATTTGGTGATAAATAATATTGAATTCTTATAACTGTTTTAAAAGGGTACATTTGGGTACTTTGCTGATTATTGATTAACATTTTTTTAAATAATATTAATACAATATTGACAATTGTTATCAAGTACAAAGTGCGCAGGCCTGTATGTATGCTGTGTAGATTACAATATGCGCACACCAGTTATTGTGGGTATACTTGTATTAGTTGTAATTGTTTACTAGCTTACTAATTTACTCGTTCATCTAATCGGGATAACTGCCGATGGCGAACAATATATTAATGACCGAAAGGTGATATCCATTAATTATTAGTAATTAGTAATACCTATTTAATTTAATTCTAATTTCAACACCGTGTTCGTGGTGTTTCTTTTTTCTGTGACGTTGCGTATTCATTAGCGTTAGATCAAAATCATCAAACTATCGTTGTTCGTTAAACCAGGCTGTAGTTCTGTACGTAGGTACGTACTACGTTTTAACGTAATATAATATTTTAATTAGTGTTCAGACTCTGCGTTTTTATGGTGTGTGTTGAATAATCTAAGTAAAATATAAATTTATTTTGCAATTTAATGATATTAAATAAAAAGTTTGACATTGTATAATGTATATTATGTTATATTTTACGATAAAAGGCGTAGGTACCTATGATATGTTTATATTCGACCTATCCAAGCATTTTTAACAATTATTTTTATTATTTTAGGATTTAGTGCAATAAATACAATGCATCATCATAATCTATTAGGTATAAGAATACATATAATATAGGTACCTACATTAAAAAAAAAAAATAATAAACCTTTATTTTATCATACATTTTATTTATAAATAATGATTATTATGAAATAAATAAAGTAGCTGCATATTTTGAACATTGTTAGTACAATAATACTTACCAAATAAAATGTAATATATATATATATATATTATATATAGATCTTAATTGTTATAAAATATACATTTTTATTTCAATTAATTCGTATACCTATGATCAATCATTCTTTTTTTCAAGACAACCTAATCTTTATTAAAGTTATTTTTACATACTTATAACGTGTTAATTTTAATTTTTATAATTATCTATTGCTTTAAAGTTTTTTTTTAACTTGTGATTTTTTCAGATGGTGAGGATATTGTTAATACAATAAAAATAGTTACTTTTGATAGTTTATACTAATCATCTATTTAAACTTATTTTTTAAATTTTCTAAGAATTTAAAAATATTAGGATGCGATTTATGGAATAATTCAACAATTGAAGTGAGTGTGAAAGGATTCGTGATTATTAATGGTTTTAGTTAAATTTGTATTTTTTTAACAATTATTTTTTTATTGAGGAAACTATTTATAAAATATTTAACAATAAGTGTAAGTGTTGGTGGTATTTAGTGGATTTAGTATATTTTTTTAATGAAGAGACCTATTCCAATAATGGTATTTTGGCATGGGTGTGTTGGTTTTTAGTTAGTTAATAGGTACCGATACTACTTACGTTTTAAACGTGTCTCAGAATCATAAGGAATGTAAGGGGTAGCTATAATTCCTTCACGAGTGGATTGCGGTGACTGCTTTGGAGACGACCATTGAATCTTTTATAAAGATTATTGGCAACTTTGGAGACAAGAACCAAGAAGGATAGCGAGATCAGTATGAAGTGTGTGATTGGAGACATAAACACATATAGTATATGGAGCTATCGTGATTTGTTGGAAGCACTTGTAGTGAAAATTTTTAATACCTGCAATTTATTTTAAAGGGTTTGGTAATGTTAAAAAATAAAAATATATTTAATTCATTATAATTTTCATGTAAAATTACTGGCAAATTAGGTAGACAAATTTTGCGCAAATGTGTGGTCAGAAAAATCCCACGTTTTTATTTTTGCGTAAATGAGTAATGACCATAAGGTTATATTATTATATATATATATCAGTGGCGGTCAAATGATTTTGTCATGTGGGATATATTCCCCTTACTCCCCTCACCTCGTTTGACTGACCACCACTATTATATGTATATATATGCATATGAAATATATTATCATATTAGCCCCAAGAACTTTTTAGGAGTATCAGGTCTTGAGGATTGGATTTTGGGTTGATATAATGACATTTATGAAACGTTACCTATACGCAATTCGCACTTTACCCAAATAATGCATATAAATAGATATAGCCATGTACAATATGTCAATACATATATAGATAATTATAATAAACTTAAGGGAGAAAAACAGAACAAACAATTAAAATCAAAACATATCCCAGTTTCTAAGGTTTCTGAAATCTATTAACAATCTGTAAAATTGACTGATTGTTTTGAAAATGGTTTCATGCATTGGTATTAACATTTAAAATATTAATATTTAGTATAATATTTTCTATATTATCTTATATCTGTACGTAAAATAAATTGTATATAATGTCTTTAATCTAAAATTCTAGAAGATAAATATAATTAACTACACTTATTAGTAGATAAATAAAAAAAAAATGTTTAAAGAAACGTAATTATTACGTAAGCCCTTTTGTAAACGATCTGTATTAATTATCATATGTTGTCGTATTATGGATAAACGATAAACGTATGTAAATACAAGTAAAATAAAACAATAAAAATACTAAATAAATCTAAAAAGATATACTAAAGGTGCCCATCTATATATTAAATAAATATCAGTGTTCTTAACATATGCATAAGCGTTAGGTATTTATACAACCGTCATTATACAATTTTTAACTGTATTTTATCATTTAAAAAAATATTTACTGAGAAAAAATACAATTCAACTATTTAAAATTTAAATATTATCATACAAATATTGAAATATTAAATAATAAATTATTTAATCACACTAATTGCAGTATAAATAGAATAATAATTTAGATATTATTGTCAAATAGACTACAAATACTACAATAGTTGAATAGTATTATAGGTTATAACTTATAAAAATAATACAAAAGTAGACGAAAAACGTATGAAATATTGCGTAAGTAGTATTTACCTAAGTCTTGATTTTCGTATTCCAAATTACACAAATTTTACCTTAAAAAACTAATATAATTATAAAGCAAATTAACTATATCTGTACCATGTTGTATCAATGTCAGTACACCACCAGACTTACCTAGGCAGTAGGCAGTATTTTTAACATTTTTGTTTAAATAACTCTGAACCGTGTGCAAATTTTAAATTTTTTTCTGAGAACTAATCCACATTGTAAGGCATGAGCTTTTATTTTTGAGTTAATTAACCTTAATGAAATATAAATTTAATATAATTATCTGTTAAATAGTCTTTTTACTATGAACATCTATTAGTAGGTATATTAAATATTTTCAATTTAAATATCGTAAGAAATCTAATGTTTAAGCACAGATAATGTTTTAATAATAGTTTATACTAATCTTAAAGTTATAGCAACAAAAGATTGTTTCCGCTGGATGTAAATTTGCAATGTTGTACGTGGTTCAGATAGGAAAAACAAAAGTGCGCTGATATCCTTTTACATTGGTAATATTATAATCTTATTCGTGGTATCATTCATTATAGTGATTATTTTCTTTTTTTTTTTTGACTAGCACTACATATTTCCTTATTGATTTTTTTTATTTTGTGTTATAATTTATTTCGTTTTAGTTGGATTTGTGAGTTATGGGGGTGATAATCCTCATGGCTTACATTACGTTAAAACTCCGGTTAAAACTGAGTGTTTGAGTATAATAATGACAATATATCAATTTATGTATACTACCAATATAATTTGACGTAAAAAATTGAAAGGGAGATAGAGGATTTGTCCTCCCTTAATATGATACCGATTAGTATAAATTTTATACATATTAATATCCATAATAAATTCATAAGAAAATACTCATTTGGTTTTTAAAAGGTATGGAAACGTTATATCGTAAATTTTAATTATTTCAATCTTCGATAAAATTGGAATAAACCGTGCGGTTATAAGCACTTGTAAGATTGAAATTTAACGTAAATAAATAATAAAGCGAATATAAGCTAAAATCGATTTTATAAATATAAGTACTACTCGTTTACAAATTGAGATTTGAGACTAAACTCTGGAAGCTGTGTCACCTTTCTATTTATGTTATAATCATTATGCATAAATGATGATCACGCCACTTCTAGATTAAAGATCGATTTATAACACTATAGTCATCGAATACTATGGCGTACAAATTTAAATTAAATGATGTTATAGCAACAGAAGTCCTTTAGGACCCACCCTGTTAATCTCTATAACGATTGCAGTCAATTTGTCCTTCTAATAATTAATTAACTAGTGAATAATATAGGTACCTTTTTTAAATTATAAAATAAATAGCGAATACTAGACGTCTAGACGCATTAATAGAGACGAGCGCCACTGTATCATGTTGTTCTATAATATGTTTTACATAGTTACAGGCTGTCAGGCTATCATATTAATTCTACCATAATGTTTACGAAATTGAATACTAATATTCTAAATCCATAAAATAAGATTATCACAACGATCATAGCAACTAGGATTCTATATTGTTTTTAAATGCATATCAGCATATGCTATACTATAAAATTCAAAACTGCTGTTTAAAAATCAAAATTTTATATCTAGGCTCTATTTTTTTTAAAAAAACAAAGGGAAATACATTTTAAAGACTAATCTATAAAAATGTGTATTATAGCTTATAAAATTATGCGAAAATAAATAATAATAATTAATAATTTAAATTTGCATACATTTTAAACACACTGTACAGTGTATATACTATAATTAAGTAGTTTATACATACATAGTGATTTGATTTAAATATCAAATACTAATTTAAACGAAATCCTATTTTATTTTCAGGGGCAATTTTTTTACTATATTATAATTTCAGTTTTCTTCAGAATAAACACCAAAAATTAATAGTAATAATCAGTGGCGTAATTGAGGTATTACGTAATTTTTACGAAAATATCGTCTTTCAACACCAACAATTTTCAAGTTTTAAAGCCTATGACGCTCCCTCTATACACTGTATTATATATATTATTTTATTACTGAGAGTATTAAATTCTCTTAATCAATTATTTGTATATTTCTTATAACTTCTTATAACCCACAATAATTGCCACCTTTTAAATATCATTTTCATATTTAAAAAGACTTAAAACTTATCTGAGGACCACAATGGGTCAAGAACGATTAAGTAATCTTGCTACTATACAAATTGAGAAAAAAATAATCAATACGGAAGAAGTAATTTAGTCACATTGATGGATCAACAATAATTCCTCTGCGAATCCCAAAAATTATATTTAAAAATAAAACAAATTAATAACACCTGTTGAATATAATTATTTATTTACAGTTTTAATTCTTCTTTTTTTTTTTTTGAAAAAATGTAAAAGGAAAATGAACCCCCTTCCACGTTTAAGATCAGTGGTAGAAAGAGGTATATGCATATATAAATATTCATGATCACATGAAAAAAATTGCAATACCAAAAATGTTAAACAAGTTATGCCACTAGTAATAATAAAATTAATAACCAATAAGTATTGCATAACAAAAAGAAGTGTCTACTGTGCCTAGTATAAAAATCAATGGATGATTTTTAATAAAAAGTAGGATCTTTCATAAAAATAATTAATTTTTTGTAATAAATTGTAACAATAGTTGTTCTGTGAAAATTAACGGAGTTTAAATCATTTAATTTATCTGAACTAACCTGAACGATAACCTACAAAGTACAAAGTACAGATAATCACTATCTTAGGACTTAAGAAGTACATGATTCTAAACAAAATCTTAATCGTTTTAACCTTGATTTATCATATAAACATAAGTATACCCAACAGCGCTGCTACATTTCTTAAACAAAACTTGAATTAATTAGTTGTTACGGATTGGTTTTTAATTTGTTCAAAAACTATCTTTTATTTTAAAATTTTTTTTTAGTTAACATGGCTAATGCAAGAATAAACAACGAGAAGGATAATTTGACGTCAGTACTCTATGGCGTTAGAGATTTACGACTTGTTAGTATAATAAATTATTAATTCTATTAGGTATATACAATTTTTTGTATAATTGATTGATTTTAACTTTTTTTTTGTTAGGAACAACGGCCAATACCAAAACCTGGACATAATGGTAACAATTTAATCTAAAATAATTTGCTATTAAATATTTAATTGTTAATTAATTTTGTAGAAGTATTATTGAAGATTCACCGTGTTGGAATATGTGGTTCAGATGTTCACTATTTAGTACATGGAGCTATAGGTCACTATATTGTTAAAGAACCAATGGTTATTGGCCATGAAGCCAGTGGAGTTGTAGAGAAGCTTGGAGAAGGTGTTAAAAACCTCAAAGTCGGTTAGTATTAATTAATAAATAAATAATAAGAATTTTATAACATTAATGTATGTGGTATGTCTTCATTATAGGTGATAGAGTGGCAATTGAACCAGGTGTATCATGTCGTATGTGCCAGTTTTGCAAGATAGGTTCATACAATTTATGTCCCGAAATGAAATTTTGTGCTACACCACCTATAGATGGAAATTTGACTCGTTATTATGTCCATGCTGCTGATTTTTGTTATAAGTAAGATTTTCTCATTCAAATAATAAATATTGTTTTGTTGAATATTTATTTTTTAATTCATAATTTATAGTACATAAGTTAATAACTAATAAATTATTGTTATTGTCATACATACTATTGGTTTGATTAATACTTAATTGTACACTTGTATTTATAATTAAAATTTATCAATTATTTTTTATTCTTATAAATTATAAATCTTTTTTTTTAGATTACCTGACCATATATCTTTAGAAGAAGGTGCTCTATTAGAACCACTTTCTGTTGGAGTTCATGCTTGTAAAAGAGGAGGTGTTAAAGTTGGTTCTACAGTATTAATTTTAGGAGCTGGACCAATTGGTTTAGTTACATTAGTCACCGCAAAAGCTATGGGAGCTACAAAAATTTATATAACAGATCTGACAGAATTTCGATTAAATGTAGCCAAAGAAATGGGTGCTTACAAAGCAATCAGAATAAATAGAGGAGATTCAGACGAGCAAGCAATAGAAAATGTAAGAAATGAAATTGATGACGAACTTCCAGATGTTACTATCGACTGTAGTGGTTTTCAACAAACAATTAAAATGGGAATGGAGGTATACATTAAAATATAATATTATTTATTTGTTTTAAGCTGAATATACCAATAATAAAATCTCTGTAAATATAAACATTATGTATTAAGCCGCATACATTTATATAATTAATTAATATGTTATACATTTAATAAACACATTATTATATTTTAGTTAACAAAATCTGGAGGAGTATTAACAATTGTTGGCATGGGGGCATCAAGCAATGTTCAATTGCCATTATTCAATGCATTATCTCGAGAAGTAGACATCAGAGGAGTTTTTCGCTATGCCAATGAGTAAATTATCAATAGACATAGACAAATTAATAAATTAGTTCAAATTTATATTGTTTATTAATGACTCTAATTTTCTTTTAGTTACCAAGATGCATTGGCTTTAATAGCCACAGGACAAATAAACATGAAGCCATTAATCACTCATAATTTTAAAATTGAAGAATCATTGGAAGCTTTTAAAACAGCTGAAACTGGTGTTGGTAATGCAATTAAAGTTATGATACACTGTAATTAGGATATTTTTGATATACTAGTAACTGTTGAATATTAAACCTTTATTGCTCTGTAGTTAGAATACATATAGAAAAATATTTATATATTTTTAAATGTTTAATTTGATTGAGGTTGAGTATACTGTTTATTTTATGATGCAATTATATTCTATTTTATTAATTCACAATATTTTTTACTATTAATGGATTTGTTTTCTATTAAATTTTTAAATGTCTATAATGTAAACTATGCAAAATAATTTGAAAATATTTAACCCATTGCAGTATAAATTATTGAACAATATTATTTGATAAGTGGGTACTTTATAAACACGATCAATAACACTCATAAATAAAGATGTTAGCACAGAATAATGAATAATGAATAGTGATGTTAGTATAAAAACTATGTTAACAACATGAATCTGACCAGTCCACTTACAATTTAATCTTTCAATTTCAAAATGTTAAGTATTTACAACATATTATTATCATTAAATATGTTATATAACTAAACAAAATATAAATTGTATTTATTAGTTAATAGGATTCAAAAAATTGATACATTATCTGTATCTATTAATATCAAACGTGTAACAAATTAATTTTGTCATATTTTGTTTTCCATGCGTATTGGTCAATCGGGTGATTATCAGAAGTTAAATTGTTCACAATTGGACATAAAGGTGAAAATTAATTTATTTTAAGCTTAATACTACATCATTAGATTGATAGGTATGTAGAAAATAAAACAAGACTATAAGAAATATCTATGTTGTATGTAAAATGATCACCGATATATTTAACTTTAAAATTAAAAATAAATAATAGGGGTATGCACCAGTTGCCTAATGACACTACTGGTTCTGTTGCTAGTTTCTGATTGAGTAATCACCTGTAAATTTTAGCAACACACACACACACACCATGTCCTGATGTCTTACCAAATCATAATCGTTGAGATAAAAATAGTAACTAGTTAAAATTTCTGCTATCATAAAATAAATAAATAATATTTTATTTCAGCTCCATACATTTTAATGTGTACAACATTTTTCCAACAGTGTTTAACTTTTGTATGAAAATGTATGAATCAACATTTAATAATTACAAGTTGTAGGACAAGTAAACTTGATATAAATTATTAAATCATTAAAAGCTTTAAGAATAATTGCAATTTATGAAAATATTATTAAATTTTTAATTTATGATATATTTAAGAATAGGAGGTTTTTTCTAGTTTTACCACTTAATTTATTTTCAACATAATGTAAAATATATAGTATCATAGACAAAGATATTATTACAATTTAACTAGTTACAGTTAAATAAGCAATATCAAGAATGATGGTTTTTAATTTGTACAACTAACTCATTGGCACCAGAAATAAAACATAAATAAATAATTATTACAACAATTAAAAATAAATATTAACATAACTAAATAAATAATTACAAACTATAATATTAGCTTTAAAATTAAAATCTCACTCATTATTTGTCACATTTTCTTCATTTTTGATTTTTACATTTTAACAAGTATCTAATGAAATTATTTTATCAACACAATAGATTTATGATAATTATTAAAATTAAAGTAATTTTATAGGAATGCATAATGCTGTTTGAAGCCATAAAACATGTTTTTTAACATATAACTCATTACTTTTTAATAATTTAGTAGAAACTCTCCTTTCATTATTCATTAATGCTTCTTTAATACAATCGATATTATAAATATTTACTAATAAATAACATAAAAATCTTCGGTGATTCCATAGAGATTCATGACTTTGATACATCACAATCAGATCTTCATTAAAATATAATTCATCTAAAGCAACACCAATAGCTTCATCAAAATAATCTTCTGATGGCCTCATAAGTTTATGTCTTTCATCAGAGTTAAAAAACCGCATGAGTGATTTGGATGTACAACATTCCAAATGCTGTAAGCACCTTTTATCGCCAACTAAACATTTAAGTAATCGTTGTCTGTATTGCATACAACTATGGTCAGATACATGTTCACTGCACCAAATTTTAGTTTTTTCCCATTGATGAGAAATTAAAGAAAAGTTTTCTTGTTCAAGTGATTTTTGAATAAACCAAAAACAATGATTCCATGCATTGTAATTACTTGGATAGCCAGCAGCAGCTGTTAATCCTATTGTTAACTCATTGAGTATAATATGATTAGAGCTAAAATCTATAAATATAAATTTAAAAAAAATTAATAAATATTTTTTCCAAGATAAAATACTATTTGTATAGTTATGATAAAATTTTAAATTTAGTTACACATTCTAAGATTCTATTATCTAGTTTTAAAATGTACATTTTATTGACAATGTGAAGGACTAGGTAAGATTAGATAGTCGATATACATTATTTGTTACCAAATTGATTACATATTAACACAAAAAAAAAACAAAAGGATATAATCATAGTAACCTATTACATTGACTAAGTATTTATGTATTATAAATAATTCCTAATGCAAATTAAACAATGTAATAAACAAGGATAAAAGTTTATTGCATGTTCAACATATTTTTCAACATTATGATAGCTATGAAAGTTATAAATGTGTTTTATTTTTAAATATAATAATTTAAATTAAATAGTTTTTTAGGTAAAATTTTCAAGTATTTTCATTTTTTAAACATTTTATTAGAAATTTATTTATCTATTTTAAATTCTGAGCAGTGTAAAATGCATTAGTTTCAAGGTGAGTTTTTATATGTCATCTTTCATCCTGGGGCTGTGAATTTTATTAAAATAAAATATAATTATTATAAATAAATCCATGAAATAGGTATTTTTACATTCTAAAATAATAAAATATGTACCAACAATTCAAAATATTCACAAAAAAGGACACCAACTACCAATAATAATATACATAAATTAATTTGTTTAAGTAAAGCTCTCAACAACAAGTATATATTTTACTATATTTATATATCCTAGGAATAGAACAAAGGTTTTCTTTAATAGTTCCATCAAAAAATATTTTCTATTATGGTTATTTTTCACAATTCAATAAATAATAGATAATTGTAAATTACATTTTGAATAAATAAAATATTTTTGATACTGCTAAAGACTTTTTAGGTTTATTATAAAATACCTATTCTTAAGTTAGGTTTGATGTACTTATAAGAGTACAAACGTATATTTATACATAGTATCTAGTTAATATAAGAAAAAAAATGGATAAATATTTTTATTTGGTATGTATTTAGGTATTGCGATTGTAATGAAATAACAAACTTGTTCTATAAAAATTAAGTATTAAAATATATACCACATTTGGTAATTACTATATAAGACAGCAAAATGTACTTCCAAACCTTTTCTTGAAGATACACTATACACATGTAACAAACATCCAAACTAGTATTTTTGAAATTTCTTGCCTTTAGATATAAGTTTATGTTCAAACTTGTAAATAACTAGATATCCTGTCATCAAATACAGCAGTCGGTACATTTTTTATTTCCCTCAATACCCATCGTATCGTTATTCTATATTATCAAATTCAGCCAACAGTACTTTTTATGGTTATAATAATCCCATTGATAGTATTTTAAATGTAACGTTTAATGGATTAATTAAAAGGTATTGATTTTTTAATTTTTTTAAGTTTTGTATCCTTCAAGTGAATGTTTTTTTTTAACTTATAATTTACATTTAATCAGCATTTATAAATATTATAGTATTTTTTTATTTTAATTATAATCGATTGTACCTAATTAGCCTATAATTTTCAATATGCTTTTTATGATTATAAAAATTATTTTACATTATGTTTTGTATTTATATTATGTTATATTTTAAAAATTATATTATAAACTGTGATTTAGCTCTACATAGATATTTACACTAATAAATAAATAATTCAATGATGGACAATTTTTTAATTTTTGATTGTCATTTATAATAAGACAAATTAACTTATTCATTGTAATTTGTAATTTAATATTGTATAGTAAATGCTTATTTATTGACTATATGTATATTATGATACTAATACTCAAATTTGATTAAAACAAAATTTAACTTTTTACATAACATAATTTTGTAAATTATTAAATTTAATACTTGTACTTTTATTAGTTATATTTTACTGTAATTGAATATCAACAGGAAGAGTTTAAAGAAATATATTTATATCCAATAAATAATAGGTATCTATGTACGTGTTGATTTACCTTTTAAAACATTAAAAAATATCCATCTTCTGTAAGTGAATATTTCAGCACATTTTGGCTTAAATGTCAAAACAACAGCTGAAAATTGTAATTCATCATCTGGTTTCAGGTATCCATCAAGAATTAACTCTCGTCTCATATTCCAAAAAGTCAAGACTTCTGGATTTAATAAGAGAGCAGATGTAAGCAATGGTATTGTTTCATTGGATACTAAATAAAATATAATAGGTACATACATTTAGAAATCACATACAAATTTGAAATTATCAACATTAAGCAATAAGTTTATTTATTAATTTTTGAGTAACAAAAGGGCTACCTTGTCTTTTTAATCGTTTTCTTACTGAAATAAGTCTTTGGTAGACATATTCATATACATGACGTACACACCACGACTCTAGACCTAAACAATGGTCTACATATATCACTGGAGATTTATTTTGACTTTCTGGTTGGATGACTAGATCAAATTCTTTCCTAAAATATTATTATTGTTAGTGAAACTATGACGATTTTTCAAAATGTTCCTACAACTCAAATATTGAATTGGTTTATACTCACAGCTTAGAATCATTATTTACTATATTTTGAATTTCAGTAATGATGCGCTTAGCTGCTGGGAAATTATCATCTACATCCATAATTTTAAATAATATGTTGAGTTATAATCGCAATAATAATTAATGTAATAATGTAGGTTTATGAATAATACATTTTAAACATGCAGTTGAATGTAAAGGGTAATGATTAATGACACTACAACAATAGCGAAATAACGTAGAGGACAGAATAAAAGACCCAAAAGATATTTAGATTTTGAGACATCAATTTATTATTTAATATTTATTGCAATATGCACGACTATTTTTTATACGCCTTTTTGATATCAATTTAATAAATCACTTTTGACGTTCAGTTTGTTAACAGTTAACACTGGGCAGTGGGCACAGGCGGCTATGATAAAAAAAAAAGTGAAAATAATAAAATGCCAAAAAAATACTAAAATACTTTTAACTTTAGTACTTGATAATAATCATGGTTAACACGTTCAACAATGCTATATTACTGTGTATCGCTACACATCGCTGCCCCTGCAGCAGCTAGAATATCCGTTTTATAGCTTGTACGGGATTTAATTTATAAATTACGTTAAGTTTTTAGGTTATAATTATTGTTATAAAAATTCGAAAGTCAGTGATTGCTGTAAATAGTCAATATTATACGATAATTAATTTCTATTTTGGAGTTATTATAAGTCACGATTATCATTTTCTTGTACAGTAGACGCTCAATTGTATAGTTTTTTGCGTTGATTTAACAATAAGTAGCATTGTGCACTTCAAAGGTAACTACTCCCGCGTATATTTTATATCTTAACAGAAAGGATAGTAATGGCTGATCCTCGTATTAAGACTCTAAAGATCAAAACTGGAGTAGTGAAAAGATTAACAAAAGAGAAACTTATGTATATACAAGAAACTGAACAACAACAGGAAAAGGTTCAGAAATTGAAAGAGGCTGGTAAGTTCAATGTACATATTATTGACTTACTAACCTAGTATAACTCGTTATTTTTATTTTTCAGTCTATAATCAAGTTTAAAATTGCAGTAAGAATAACATTTAATTATTTTCTTTGGTGTTGTTCATTCAGTGTGCATTCTTGATTTAACACTATTTCTGACTTAATTAGATAAATGGTATTAATTTAAGAAATTTTGTTTTAATAGTGGAAAACTAAAGGTAGATCCTAAATATTTGGGGTTACATTTCAACAATTAGTTGGTTGTTAAGTACCTATTTATTTAATTTATCTATTTTCCCATTAATATTGATAAAATTAAAAGGATATTTAAATTAAAAATTGATATTCCAGTTGTTCATTCAAATAGGCATAACTATATGACTCGTATTAGATAACTGTTTAATTCTTATAATAACTTTGACTGAAATAAATTAAATGATCATATTTCTTTTTTTTAATTCTGATATTTTTGCTTCAATAATTTATTCAAAATATTTCTCAACCTTTATTTTAAAAATTATTGTTTTTACTCATATTTTCTTAACTTTTTAAATAAAGATATTTTTCATGTGATATGTTTTACTAAAACCATTAGTTATATTATATAACTTTTGCATATGATTAGAATGTTATTTTTATTTTGATTGTAGACTGTATAGAAAAAATTATTTTATATATTTTTGGCTTGAAAAATATTTAGTTTAATTTGCATATTTTTGATTTACGACCCCCCCTCTTACCAACATTATGTAAGTGTTAAAGTGTATAATATATAATCTATTTTTTCATTTGGTGTAAAATTATTAGCAACCTCAGGCGCAGTGGTGCGCACTGGATTAGACAATTTAAAAAAATTATAATTGCAGATTTCTCTAGTGGGGATTTTTTGTCAGAAAGAAAAAATTCAAATTTACATTTATATACCTAGCTACATGTATTACTTTTAAAGAATTGGTTTAAGGTTAATTGTTTTTGTTTATTCAATTTATTGTTGATTTTTTTTCTAAATAACTATATAACAAACAAATCTTCCATACTTTTATTGCCTTTAATGTCAAGGTTTGAGTTATAAATAATCAACTATAGTGGTTAGGTTTTACAAATCAAGTCAGATGTAAAAAAATTATCATAGTGATATACTTTTTTTATGTAATATGTATTGGTTTTTCTGACTAAATGTTTATGTATATAACTTCTTTACAGGAATTGATGAAAGTACATTTAAAAAACAAGAAGAAGTACTAAGAGAGTCACAGATGATGATACCTGATACTCAAAGAAGATTAAAAGCCGCATTTGAAGATTTGAAAAGTGTTGTAGCTGATTGTGAAGAGCTTAAAGAAGAACCTGATTATATAAACGCTCAAAAGTTTTTAGCTGAGGCTGAAAAAGAAATTAATTAATTAATTTCTATAATTTAACTTTTTTTATACATTTAAAACACTAACATTTTTTTTCTTTAACTAAAACTATTATTCAAATTTTTTTTTCTAATATCTTGAAATGTCTGATCAAAATAATCAGAGTAATATGTATTCCGAGGCAAATACTAATAGTTTTTGGTTAACACGTCCTCCGCCTCCTTTTATGCCACCTCAGCCCATTCAACCAATGTATAATATACATAATATACCTTTTATTCACCCACCTCTATCACCATGTAATAAACCAGCACAAAACTATTATATGCCTTATGGTGTTGATATTAGTAATCAATACTATCAAGAACAATACGTACCATCTAATCAAAATATAAGCAATTCATTTTCATCTCTTCCTGATAATATTGATGAAGAATATATTCTCCAATATTTGTGTCCTATACCAAAACCTTTGAAAGACGAAACTACTATTTGGATTGAAAAGTGGTTAGCCAGCAAAGAAAAAGATATTACTATAAAGAATGTAAAATCAACAAATTTAATTGAGGTAAATTCCAAAAATATATATTATATTTGTTTGATATTTACTAATTATTTTATTTTATGTTTTTTAGATTAACCAAATCAGCAATATTGTAAAAGAATGTAAACAATTATTAGAAAATATGAATAAAAATAAAAAAAATATGGAACAGAATGTATCAACTATGACAGAAGCTGAATGGAAAAAAGCTTGTTCCGATTTAATCTTGGATAAAGTGAATAATTTATAAATAATGGTAATTAATGAAACTAAAATTAATTTCCATGTACTTTCTTTTGCAGAAACAAATAGATACTATAATAACAACATTACATTTTGATGCTGAATCATTATCTGAATTGAAATTTCGATTAGCAAAAAGAAAGAAAAAAAGGGATAGATTAAAGAGACTTAAAGCTAATCTGAAACTAATTAAATCCCAAAAAAAAGATGAAATCCTAGAAATAAACAGAAAGATTGATGCTTGGCAAAGTGCCTTAAAAGAAAATATATTAAAAGAAGAAAGAGTAATATTTTTTAATACTTAGTTTATTATTTGTAATTAATACATTTTATTCTAGGTTAACAAAACTAAAACTGAAGCCAACGTTGTCTTGAAAGGGGTTCGGGGAAAAATTGAAGATGCTAAAAATCAGTTATCATTGTTAGATAATTTGGAAAAATTGAGAAAATGTAGACTTCAAAACTGTGTTAACAAAAGAAAAAATCCACTTTTAGAAAATTCCTTAAGTATATTATAAAATGAATAATTAAATTTATATACATTATTTATGTTTAATTATATGTAATATGTATTTTCTATAGATAAATTAAAGATACTTTGGCAGCAAAAATTAGCAGACTACAATAAAGAAGAAGAAGGATTAAAAAATATGCTTACTGAAGCCGAAGCAAAAAAACATGAAAAACGAGAAATTGAAATTCAAGAAAAGTTAGCAGAATGGGATCATATTCTTTTTGGGCCAAGTTTTAGATCTCATGAAATGGGCGTTGATAATTATACATTCCTTGAAATACGGTATTATTAATATTTCTTACTATTTAGCATTAAATATTAAAATAATTTACTTTATTCATTATAGGAGAGGCTGGGATAAATATGTTGTTGATGAAAAGGAAGTGTCAGCATCTAGCAGTATTCCTTTGGGTTGGATTTTACCATTAGAACCTTGTAATAATGATTGGGCTAAATATTCCAATAATGTTAATGTATTGTAATACTAATTTAAAATTTTAATAAATAATGCACACTTAAAAATAAAAAAAAAATATATAATTATCTGTAATGCTTTATATTGTTTTTTTTAAACATTTTATAATATTTTAAATTATAGCCTAGATTATTGTATACGGGGGTTATTTGTAAAAAAATCCATTGTTTTTCCTTAAACAATTGTATTAAATTACTGATTTTTGAAATATGTAAGTGTACCTTAAACACTTTTATATTATAAAATAATTACTTATTTTTTTATTATTAAAAAGTAATTTATTAGTTATAAAATATTGGAAAATGAAAATTTAAATTAATAAAAATGATATTATTTGATACTCTATTTGGTAATATCTAGCAGCTAGTATTTCAGAATAAAACATAAAAACATTATTTTTGTTCATGAACATAATCTTAGGCTTTATGAAATAAAACTAAATACCTTAATATACTCTAAAGTCTTATAAGCAATATTGTTATAAACCATTTCTTATAAAATTTTTCCCTGAAAAAAGTAAGAAGTTATTTTATAATCAATGATGAAATATTCCTGTACATATTCCTTTAAAATTACATATGCTACAAGAGACAACAAATTCATTGCTCGTTTAAACACATATAAATATTATTAAGAGGACGTAGAACTCGCATGTGTTGTCTCAGTCTTACAAACGTGCGACTTAGTAAATTTTTGTTAACCAGTTTCAATATTGTGCTGTTAGTTTTGATATTAGAGTGAATTGACCTATTATAAAATTTAAAGATAAGTTTATTATCCAGGGCCCCACGCAGCTTTTTATTGATATTGTTATTTTTTTAGTAAGTTATGATCATTTTAAAATGTACAGATTCAAAATGAATTAAATTGAAATTGTCAATGAAACAGTGATATACGGGTTGATTCTTTTGTTATGGACCACTCATTATTTCAAAAATTATTCATGTTTTCGAAAACATTTTCTTACATAGTTTCAAGTTGATAAAAAAATTATATTTTTAAATATTTTTTAAGTTTTTACTTTTTTGAATGACAACATAGTTTTAATTTCATATTCCAAAGCAGAATAATTTTTTGAGTATTTTGATACATACAAATCGAATTTAGGGCAATATTTTATGAGATATGTATTTAAAGTTTAGACAAGCAGAGTAGGGACATTTTGCGAAGACCGTACCACTCCAATCTACATATCAAAACTTAATATTCATAGCTCATAAACTACCCGCCCTAAATTTGATTTTTATGTATCAAAATACTCAGAAAAGTGTTCTGCTTTGGAATATGAAATTAAAACTATGTTGTCATTCAAAAAAGTAAAAACTTAAAAAAAAAGTAAGGATAAAAAATGTTTAAAAATCATATTTTTAAACAACCTGAAATAATGTAAAAAAATATTTTCAAAAATATAAATACTTTTTGAAATAATGAGTGGTTCATGATAAAAGAATCGCCCTGTATACTTCATGGGTGTAGTGTAAAAAAAATTTAAACATTTATAATAATATTATTTGTAATTGATATATATTTTACATATAAATTTTATTATTATTATTTAAATTATATTTTTGTTATACTTTGTTAAATGGTATTCAAATTTTTCTGTTTTAATGTTATATTTTAAAAGATTTTGAAGCGCCATGAAAATAATAATATAATGATAATATTTATAGAAAAAGAAAGTGATTACAATTTAATGTATGTTAGTAAAACAAAACTCAAATCTAAAATACTTAAAATAATAAAATATAATATAGCTTTAGATTTTTATCTACAATATTCTTTACAAATATGTAAATGCTATAGAATTAAGTCTTAAAAATTACAAACTAAGCTTAGATTTATTTAATTAATCAAACATAAAAACTGTTAATTATCGATAGCCTAAAAAATGCCTAATTCAGCACGAAACTATTATTTAGTTATACTTTACATAATTAGGATAAATTAATTTTATTATTTCTTCCTTGTCTTTCCCATACTTCATACTTCCATTCTCGATTGATACTGAAAATAAAGTTAAATGTTAAAAAAAAGTTTAATATTATAATTTATAATTTCAGGTTTTATGAATAATCCTAATATGTTTATTGAATTCACAGTGAGCAAATAAATGTGACTTAATAGCTCCTAATTGGTCCATTAAATAAAACAATATTTTATGTAACCTGGCATAAGTGTACCAGGTTTTTCAATAAAAATTGTATTTTAAAAAGTAGTGAAATTTCACTGCCAAACAAGTTGAAATAAAATAATATAAATCATCAGAGGTATTACTGCTATAAGTGACACGAGTTCTCCATTAAAAGTATAAACCTAAAAATAAATAATTCCTCATTTTAAATTTTCTTTGTTTTAATATTAACTAACCGGCATTGGTGTCCACATTTATTTGATGCGCATGATTCACAGGGCCAAAAGCACCCTATACATTTTACATCATTGCAATCACAAATTCCATCATTGGGATTTGAAATTCTTAATTTTTCAATAGCTTCTTTAGTTCTAAAATGTAAATATTAGCATACAATGCATAATTTTTACAGATCAATAAATAAAAAACAAATTAAAGATACCTACTTATCCATTTAGATTGTATGTAAACCACTATTTACATAAAGCTTATTTTCGTAAATTAATTTGTCTGTTTTTCAAAATACACCAAGACACTAAATTTAAATATCACAATTTTACTGTCCCGGTATGATATAAATTAGGTTATTTCATTAAAAACACGACGAGAAGATCTGCTTTATAAGTTAGATACTTGGATCATATAATACAATATTACAATTATCGTATTTTTATACATTACCTATTTATATGAATATTTGAATGATCAAGAAGAGAAATGTACGTTATAGTTCATGGTAATAATCATTAAATCATAATCAAGCAGCAATCATAGAATCCACGATTAAAGAAAAATCTATTTAAAGGTATATTTTTAATCGTGCTATAGTATCTCGACTATATATAAGTATTATATGTTTGTGATCTCGACTATCGGTGATAAGGAAATTTAAGTGATTCTCAAGCGCAATGATTATTATTATAGGTATAATAGAGGATCTCTTGCTCTCTAATGCTAGAAATATTTGTATATTATATTACCAATACTCATAAAATATATCTATTAAGTAGGTATTTAATAAATAATTTTTACATAAATATAAGCGAAAATATTGACGCTTGCTTTATGTTCAAGTATTATCAATCTAATTGACAGAATGTCCATACGTGTAAATGCATAATATTATGTACAACACCAACAAGATTATAATTTATTGTAATATAAAAATTTAATCCATGACACTTGGTAACTGGTAAATCTCTCCGAATTCTATTACTTATTAAGTTCACTTCCCAAAACCACCTCGGCAATTGGGGCTACTTTCGACTGGTTCGTCTTTCCATTGGTTTGGAGATTTGGCCACTATTGACAAAGCGTGTACACCGGACTTGAGCTCGTCCGTCAATATTGTGTTTACCAAACGGTGTCTCTGTAATATTTGGATTTTTGGTCAATTTTGCGATACACTTAAATACTTCAGTCCTATACCTTGATCAAGGGCATGCCCTCGAATTCATCGGATACAATAACGACTTTGAAATGCGTTTCTGAGTCTTTTGGTACATTGTGCATGTACGACTCGTTGATTAGTTGCAACACTTTTGGATTGAATCGATTTTGTAATTTCGTACGAATACAATTTTCCACGCACTTGGATGCCATCGACATCATAATATTATTAAACTCAACTCAAATGATTCGGAAATTATATTCAAGAGAACTGCTTTCATCAAAAATTATACCGCAACGTTCATATTCTCGAGTTCACCAAAGTATTAATCTACAAATTTACTACTAAACGTAATGCGATGTCTAATACTTTGTGGTTACCCAAATTTAAAATTCGTATCGTGATAAAAAGATATTGAACTGTGATGATAGTATTTTTTTTTTTTTAATTTGAGGTTATGTTCTGTCCTATTGATTACGCTTATCAGTTTAACTCTTATCAGGAAACAACTGACCCCTTGACGTCTGGGATGTAGATGTGGCTAACCTGAATAACATAACCTCGAATAATTGGAACGTAATGGGTATATTATTATTATTATGGAAACTCTTTATCAAAAACAATGAAAATGAAACCATAACATAAGACTACAAATAATAACATATGTACCGTGTAGTCTAGATGTCTAGTATTCTAGTTACGGCGAGAGTTACGGTAATTTGTTTAGTTTGTTAAAATTTTATAAATATTATATGTATGTTTTTATTTAACATTAACATAGAATTTTATACATTTTCATTCGACAATTATTAACGTTTATGATTCGTTTTCAACCGTAAAATGGATGCAGATTTCGTTCAACTACACAAAGTGACTAGTTTTTTTTTTACCGTTATAGTTTTGTTATAGCGTGAGATCACCATTTATATTTGTATGTCTAAAAACAATGGAAAATGGACTCAGATTTGTTTGACGAGCACAGTGATTGCTCCAGTGAATTATCAGAAACGCGGTCAGAACTCGAAGCTCGTATCTACAATATTATCCACCATAACGATTTTTCAGGGACATCAGAATCACCATTCATTGATCCTAAGTACGGTGTAGAGTTCAATTCCAATGGTGAAATAGTCGTATTTCAAAAAGATCCAGCCAACATAGTTATCAATACCCCTATTAAATTATCCGAGGTGTGTACAAATAGAGTTATACCAACAATCATTTTGGATGACGATGATTTAGAAACTTCTAAAGATATCAGTAGCATAATTGATAACGAATTTGCTGAAACGAGCTTAAAAAAAAAGAAGAAGAAGAAAAAGAAGAAAAAAAATTTAAACGATGAAAGTATTGAGGAGTATATTAACACTATTAAGAATACTGACGCGTTAAAAGAATATAAAGAGAAAAGTGGGTTAAATAAAATGAATACTAAAACTAGTAAAAGTGATAATGTTGCACTAAACGTTGTTTCTTTTAATAACGAACGAGCAATGCCAATGACATCTAGTGAAATTTTGAAACAATATCGTATTGGAAAACCAACTGAAAATAGTTTGTGGTATAGGTGCCCGAAGACATGGACTCCAGATATGATAAAGTTTTATACTAAAATTCAAAAGTCAAAACGAAATTATGACTGTAGAGAAGTACTAAACAAAATTAAAGGTAAATTCTAATACTTTTATTTAAACAAGTTAATAGCTAGTAATTTTATTAATATTTTGAAAATTTAGAAAAATATGGTTCCAATCCGATCGACTGGTCCTTGGACCCTATGGATTTATATAAATCTAATTCAAATACGCCTAGAATGAGATGTAATATTTGTAGACAATTCGGTCATACTGGGTATAATTGCAAGGATCAATATAAACCTCCAATTTGTATCATGTGCGGAGTGGAAGGACATCATTTTCATAGTTGTAATAAAAAAATATGTTTATCGGTAAGTTTTATTTGATTCTAAAGAACATTTTGTATAATAACATTTATTGTAGGTATTTAACAAAACCTTACTGAAAGAATAATTAATTTATTAATATATATTTAAGAATTATCATTCTTTATTTATAACAATTACCAACATTATTAATTACTAAAACTTGAATATATATCTTGAAAAGGTTTTCAATAAATGAATTATTATTATTTTCTACTTACAAATAGGTATATTTTCACATTGAGCTTACCTTTATAGTGGCCAATTTTTGTAGGTGGTGGATGGTGGGTCAGTTAATATTAATCTGTTGCCCCAATTGAGTACCATCTGTTAGTTTATTGTCTAGTGATATCATGCTCCCTGCACTTAAGTTTGCTGCTGAAGTTCTTTTTTAACGTGATTAGAGTAAAGTTATTACAGTTTTAACTTATATATAACTTATATTACAGTTATCTTTTATTATAAACAAATATTTTTAAAGCCGTTTTTACTATTTAGTGTTCATAAGCTTGGGTCTTTTACCTACACTTATCAGTATCTAGTATTTGGGATTAGTTAAAATTATATTCAAGTATCTACAATCTAAGTATATTTTTATTAATTAAATTACAATATTATGTTTCAGTGCGGAACTTGGCAAAAAAATTTTACAAATAATTGTAGTATCTGTTTATCAATGATTAAAGTCAAATGTAATATGTGTAATGATGTTGGTCACGAATCAAGTTATTGTTCAGAAACCTGGCGTCGATTTCATAGTACTGTAAGTATTACCAGTTTTTATAATATAAAATAATTACTATTTATAGTATACATACCAGATTTTAATCTATAAATGGTTTTAATAAAATTTACTAAAGAACTCATAAAACAAATTAACTGCATTTTTAAACTTTTATTTGGTCATGTTTTAGATTTCTACTGCACCAGAACCTGAAAGTAACAAATTTGCTCAATCTACTTCTAAATCAAATACTGAGTCAAGGCAATCTAGTACAAGAAAGTCTGAATCTTCATCTACATTATCTCCCATTGTTAAACAGATAAGTAAAAATAGTCCAAAATCTGTTGATTCTGGTAAATCTAAAAAAGCAAAACGATTACAATCCAAGATAAGACATTCAAAAACCAAAAATCAAAGTAATCTTTCAATTTCTGATAATGAATCCATAAATATTGATGTTAATATACAAGATGTTACATTGAAACGCACTTTAACAAAAAGAAATTTTTTCAAGAAAAAAAAATTAAATGTTAACAGTTAAATATAAAAATTTGAGAATTGAGAATTCAAACGACTATTTACTTAAAAATAATAGATTAGATTTTTAATGTGTTAGCACATACTGAATTTTTTTATTTAGTATCAGTTGTTTAGTATATAATTATATTAAGTCTAATATAATCTAGTGTAAATTCTATAATTTCACATTGTGCTGTTAGTATTGTTTAATGTCACATAATTATTTGGGTATCAGTTTGGCATTGCAAAGGTTTTTATGTACCAAAGGAAATTTTAATATTACTTTTATCATTTTAATCTGTCAATGTATTAAAATGTATATTACATTTTCATCATTGCTCATATCAGTGGTTTGGACTTCTAATAGAAATCTCTATTTATTTAATTATTTTTAAAGTTTATTGCATAAATATTTAGTATTTTGTTTGAATAAGAAGATAGATGAAATATGATGTTGATAATATTTAATTGTTAAAATATTGTATATCTTAATTAACAGCGATATCAATGTTAAATATTGTTCATCTACTTTAATTTTCATCCTAATCTTGTCTTTATGCAACTGTATTTGGAAATTTTTTTTGTTATCCGAATCATAGACAATTATTTTAATTTTTAATAGTTACCTTTATTGACAGTCCAATAAAAATTGTTTAAATAATCTGTGGTTTATCATGATAAAATGTAATGGATTCAATTATTATAAATATATAAATGTAATGCAATTTTTTTATATTGTTATCTGACGAGCCCTTTTTTTGTTTATTATATTATAATATTATGATGTATTATAGTTGTAATATCTATTTTCACATTTTATATAAATACATTCTTTTTTTTTTGAGTGGAGAGGGGTATAACGTATATAACGTTGTATAAAATTAAAAAAAAATTACTGTTAATGAAAAAAACTATTTAAAAAATTAAATACAAACAAATTTAATGTAGTTAACAAAACAAATTATATTTTATTTATTTAATAATAAATATTAAATAAGAATGTATTTACAGATTATATTATTAAAAATAACACAAATATTTGTACATAATATTATTATAGTTCTAATATTCCATCCTGATCTAATTCTGATAGATTGTCGGCGGACAACGACACATGAATAGAGTCTCCGAGTAAATCAGTTATGTCATCATACCTAGACAAATTAAATGGTTAACAATTATAATTAAATATAAGATATTTATGTACATATAAATATATGTATATATATATTTTTTTTTAATAATGAGATATTAATAATTTATATTTCCCAAATATTTTCCTTCCATGAATTGCTAATATTATAATAATATTTTCAAAACATCATATCAACTCTTAATTCTCTATCCAAACGTTCCTTTATTTTTTTACCTCATAGAAATGTATTAATCTACTTCCACATTCCACAATTAAAGATGTTATGATTATTAAAAAGTTTCTCATTAACTTTGTGCTTAATTTACATCAATTTATTAAATTTATTTTTGTATTTATAATTAGTTATAATTTAATTTTTATTGAAATTCCTTGTTTTAAGAGGACGTTATATCCGCATGTGTTGTCTCTCTCTTATTAATGTAGATCATAGCAAATTTGCGTTCAGCAGAACATATTTTGTGATGTTAGCTTTAATATTAGAGTCAATTTACCTATTATCAAACTTAAAGGTAATATTATCTAGGGAATTTCATAGGCTTTTATTGATATCTTAATTTTTAAGTGAGTTATAGTTATGTAAAATATTAAAACTTTAAAATGCTCATAATTCGCTTAAAAATTAAAATATCAATAAACTCCTATGAGATGCCCTAGATAATATTATTTCCTTTAAGTTTGATAATAGGTAAATTGATTCTAATATTAAAGCTAACCTCACAAAATGTGTTCTACTGAACAAAAATTAACGTCTTCTTAAAATTTTAAATTCATTATCAAAAATTACTGTTAACATTGGGGATACGACAAGCTTAGTTTTTGAAATCAAATATATACTAAAATAGTTCTACTTGAAAAGATACTTTCTTTTTAAATTAGTTATTATTTTTAAGTTACACATTCCTTAAGTAAAAATTGTCCAATCAGTACCTATATATAGGTACTTACTAAATTTTTTTTACCCACGAAAACTATTATTAATTTTTACTTTACATAACACTGACGCTTTATTGAAACATTTAAGTCATTAATCACTGATAACTGAAAATTATTTCAGATATTTGAGTTGAAATACCTTTTGCATTGGATTCTACCCTAAGATCATAATATATCAATATGGCGGTATATTTAATTTAAGACTTAGACAAATTACTTGTTTTTCTCATGTAGATTTGTTGTGTAAAAATTGAATCCATAATTTAAAACTAATATATTTACATTCACCGAATTTGACAATACTAAATTACTAAAGCTAAAGATGATATTTTATTCATGTAATAAACAAAATAAATGCAATTTGTTTTACTTTTGTTTACTATTAAGTACTAAAGATCTGTTTTAGTGATAGACAACGTTATTGTCGTTATTCATATAGATTTAAACGAAATAATTATAAATTTTTTGTTTTTTTATTAACTTATGGTAGGAAGCTATAGCCTATACAGTATAGACTATAGATACGTATTGACAGATTGAATAAATATAATAACATAATCCTTGTAAATTTTAATCGTCAGAGGATATAAAGTACTTCTGGCCAATACCTAGGATACATGTTTTTCATAATATACGATTGCATGTTATACTGATTTTCCGTCGTATCGCAGAAAACGGAACAATGCCGACATATATATCTTTCATAGCTGTTTTACACTTAAACTCGAGGGAAATTTCTTTTATAATGGCCAATGGATATATCACATGTTGGCAGTTATACAGTGTATTATAATGATATAAACTAGAATAAAGTTTTTCATATTTTGCGCTGGGTAGGGAAAATCGTCCGCGAATACAATGGAGAGAAAATCCCCGAAAGAAAAAAAACTCCCCACATGTGTTGTGTAGGTATCTATTTCGCTATTTCCATCACACTTACTGGTCGTACGACGTGGACGCTTGTCCTTTGGGCACAATAACAAAGTCCGAACGTTTGTGTACGTAGTCTTTGAACGTGATGACTATGTATAAAAATGATAGCCACAACAGCAGAGCACCTGTATATAAGCGTTAAAAAAATGTATAAAATAATTAGAATTTATTTCGAATAATAATATATTTTGCAATTTGTGTCCCTGTTAATCTAAAACTTTTTTTGATTGAAAGTTTACTAGATGTATAGTTAATAGAATTAGAAAATAGAAATTTTTTCCTTACGAGAAAGCTAGAAAAGATTTTTCAAAAAAAATTTAAATTAAATCAGGCTGTAAAACAAAAATACTAAACTGGTAAAAAATACGTATGCGTTTTTAAAAGTAGGAAAAAATGCGTCGTCAACATAGTCACAAGCGGTGGAACACACCTGTTGTACATTTACTTGGTGTCCCGTGAGGATTTACCCATTGCGATATCTCTTGAAATAATAGAGATATCATAGTTATAGTTTTTTAATAATATTCACAGGGACAAGAACTACAACTATTTCGTGTTTTAATTTATTTTAATGTTTAGGTAAAAAAGTTAAAAAAAATATATTTTTTTTATTTAATTATTTTCAAAACAATTGAAGATAGCTACTTTGTAGAGTTCATTTTATTGAAAATATTGACGTTTCAACATTTTAATTTCATGATTTTTAATATTTTTTCTAGTTTCGAGAAAAACTGCGAATAGTGGTATTAATATATCAAACTTGTGGCCCGCGTGCTCGAACGGTGAACGCTTTCAGTGTAATTCACAGTTTTTCTAAAACGTTTCAAATGTTGAAACGTCAATATTTTCAATAAAATGAACTCTACAAAGTAGCTATCTTCAATTGTTTTAAAAATAATTAAATAAAAAAAATATATTTTTAACTTTTTTACCAAAACATTAAAATCAATTAAAACACGAAGTATTTGTAGTTCTTGTCCCTGTGAATCTTATTAAAAAACCATAATTACGATATCTCTATTATTTCAAGAGATATCGTAATGGGTAAATCCTCACGGGACACCCGGTATAATAATATAGGTAACCATATATTTATTATTATTACTATACTATTATTATATAAACGCTGTAGAAAGTTGTATAGGTATTATAATCCATGGCGTATGTATGGTGAAGGGAGGGGGACTTGAGGCCAGGATGATATATATTTTTTTAAGCTATAGTTGCATTATCCAACTTAGCCCGGGGAAAAAAATGAACGACTATTATAAAATATCTACCAACAGCATTCTGATAGTTTTTGACATTATTTTTGTACATAAAATTGTGAATCAACTATTCAGAATTATTACAAAAAATTGGTCCTCTTTCAATATTCCAGACATGATTTTTCATTTTGTTTTACCACAGTGTGCTAATAATGATTTATCCAATAGTCCGGTGTGTAATCAAGTTAAAGATTTTGATTTTAAATAAAAAGCGTATATATATTATAATCTAAGTAACAATTGTATATTTTTTTCAATGTAATACTTTATTGTACTTACTGACCATATTCTTATCCCTTGGGATGTTATTTATTTTTCTAAATAAATATTATTAATATAAGTGGGTTCACAGCCTGCAGATTTCGGTGTACTGCGCTTTTTGGAGAAATCCGATAGACGGGAAATCCGCCTGCGGAGGATTGGATACAGCGCGTGTATTTCAGCTTAAGTAATATAATAACTTGGTGATAAAATCAGTTCAGGTTGTATCCCGCTTGTGAAAATCAACAACAAATGTAAACAACATGGTCAAGTGAATGGTTCCGTTGGAGTTATTAAAAAAAAATACTGTAAAAACCGGACAGATTACGCTACGGGTGTAATCCTATTTCCTTAATCAATTTTGTAGGGCCTTCTACAAACTTCTGTTTTTAAATTAGAACTCGTACTCCCTTTTTACTCTGTAAATTTATTCAATGGGTCATTTTTGAGCATTTTGAAAATTCAAAATTTAAATGAGTATTTTCTCATCAATTATTAAAATGTTTATATTAAAGATAGGCTTACAAAAATATAAAATCGAAATTATATTGGATCTAGTATTTATTATACTTGTGCTACTTTTATAAATTATAAAAGCTGATGGATTAATATTAATTACTAAAATGTTTAAATAATCATAGCCGCTATATGTTCTAAACCTATTATTATGAACCTATAATTATTCTTATTACTTACATATACATAAAGTTAAAAAGCTCAAAAACTATTCTTTAGAAATTTGATTTTAACAATTCAACATTTTCAGAAAAATTATCTGCTTAATAATTTACAGTAGAAAAAGTGCGGGTTCTCATTTTAAAGCAGAAAAATATAACTTCAAAGGACTCCTCTAAAGTGTACAAAAAACTTCTAGAATTTTGAGAATAGTATCTTAAAGTATAGGTATTTAAACATTTTAAATATCTGCATTTTTGAAAAAATTTTCGAGTGTGAGCATGTTTGATCAATCCCTTTGTATAATATAAACTAGGTTAAATTTTATTATAAAAAATGTAAAACTATTTGCTATAGGGGAGGAGGCTAGGGAATTAGTAGTATAACCCAAAAGTGTCGAATACATCTTTGATTATAAAATACAATACATATTGTATTATATTATATGTACTATAATATTATGATATGCATATATCGGCGTAAGCGTTACACATATTATCATATTTTCAGGTATAAAACCATATAAGTAGCTAGGTACCTGCTATGTTAGAGAGCCACAGACCATGTGGCCATAAAAAGAATACCAGCGAGAAAACTGTGTACAGCAGTGATTTTTTCCAAAGCCTCAACCACAACACTATTTCCCAACAGTTGAATATCGGATTGAATTCGTTTCTGTGTACATAAAAAAAAAAGTATGGTCATAAAATATTGCATAAAAGTATATTTATTTATTTACACATATGGGTAGGTACATAATATTATACCTTATATAGATAGGCAGGTGACTAGTCAGGATTTTTTTTATGGTGTTTATAAAATTTAAACAAAATTTGTGGGGGGGGGGGGCACATTGCTTTTCATCATTATTATTAGTTAATATAAAATATATTATAGACCAATACGACAATAAAATACTAGTATAATGTAGAAATCTGATTAATCTGAAGCCCATGGTAAATTTATTTTTCGTATATCTAAATACGGCCCAGAATTTTTTTTAAGATCCTGAAGGTATGTAAAATGTGCGTTAGCGCCACTAGGGAGCGATTAACGCCAAGGTCAGGTTAGGACATTTTGCGCTCAGGTAGATATTAATTGTATTATTCCCGCCTTTAAAATTAAATGATAATTAAAATGTATGTATTATAAAAACTATTGTGAACTGTGGACAGTATAAAAATACAAGAGCTTCAAGTATTTATGTTGGTATTGATTTACGGGGTTTAAAATTTCAATAATTGTTTTGATTTTTATCATATTGTCGTGACAGGTATTTTCGTAATTTAGTGTAGATATAATAGAACGACGTTTGACGGAAATATTCTATGTATTAACACAATATTAACTAGGCCCCCTCAAATGACTCCCAATCCCCCAACTAAGTTTACATTTGATAAATATTTATATTTTTATTTTTATGGTTTTTTTTATTGTTGCAATTAGCTTTAAATATTTTATAACCATAATATAAAAACGATATGGTAAGTATTACCTATTATTTTAAAATAATTAAAATTGAATTTTATTTTAGTCTATTTTTGAGCTTTGATGTTAGTTTATATTAGTCAAAGAACAGTGTCATCTGACATACCTACTTATCGGAAAATAAAATCCATTTGGTATACTTACTTTCTGTTCAATAAAAATGATAAAAATGAAATGTTATGTTTGGTTATTATTTATTATTAATGATTTTAATTTATATTAAATTATAAATTTCATTATGAATTATTATTGTTTTTTAAACGAAAGATAATATTTATTATAGTAAAGCAAATAAAAATATTTAATTATATTAAATATTTATACATTGATGTAGTCACTATATATAAATAAGGGTGGTTGCAACACGAATTCATTCGTGAGCCACATGGATAAATACAATGATACCAAGAGCCAAAATGTTTAAAAATGTATTTTATATAATTTGAAAAATGTTTCAAATGTATACCAAAAAATCACAATTCATAATAATATTATTTACATTTTTATTTTATAAATAAGACGTGAGGCGTATTTTACTATGACGAGAGCCACAAGTTATTCACCCTCTCTCTCTCTATATATATATATATATATATATATATATATATATATATATTGTAGACTGCTTTTGTGCATGATTTCTGAGTAAATTTGTTTGAATATAAGTTTAATTAAAAAAAAATAACCTTAATAAATTGCAGTCTGTGATTATATAATACATTGGTAGTATTTGGTTGGAATTATTTTGCTAAATGCCGACTGTGTCTATTCGTTGTTACTTATTCATTTATCTACTAAAAATCTACGGGTGATAATTTAATTTAAATACCAATTGGCGGCAATTGCCTATATTTATGTTGTATATTATATAATATATATATTTTAATAACACGTTATTATTGTTGGTAGGCGTCCGACTATATTTTCATGGTCCATAATAAATAAAAATAAATTAAACGAAAGTAGATATAATATAATAACTAATAGGTTACTTATACATATTGGCTATTTTATCTACACCTAGACAGACAGCTAAGTATGTTGATATCTTTCTACTTAATAAAAATACTTTACTATTACAATATTCAATTATTATTCATAGTTACAATTGTTTGATCGAGTAACAATATGATGTGAATTATTATAAATTATAATATAATATATAAAATAAAATATAATCGTAGTTTTTACTTGTGTATTTTTCTTAAAAATAAAAATCCCATTATTCACCAATATATGCCAGATTATACATTTATACCTACATATACTGGTGTATGCAATCACTCGCTCGTAAACGAGAGACAAAGGATTTCGTAATAATAAAACATATTGTTTTATCTGTGACTAGACGGAATTCGCCTTAAAAATTTATGAAAAATGTACACTTTTCAATTCTTTAACCGTATAGTTAACATAACATATTTGTATATATCTTATATCCACCATGCTTTTACCTTTAACCTCAGAATATTTAATATACACATTAAACTATTATCTATTTTTGAATAATGTGAAAATTATGTTGTATTTTATTTAAATTTATGTTTAAAAGAAATCGGGTTTACTGGGTTTACTCGTTGTTGGTACATATTACAAACGGACATAATAAAAAAATGTCATAAACAAATAAATAGTTTTCTGTTTTCATTTAAAACTTATTTTTATTTATAAAAAAAAGGCTGCTTATGTGTTTATAAAAATAGTTTTTTTCTGAACATTTGTAATGTAAAATAAAGGACATGCGTATTTTTCTATACAATTATACATTTTTATGTAAAAATAATATTATACAATATCCACGTACTTATAATTTATTTACTTATTACATGGAAAAAGTAAAATAAAAGCATAGGTATGTTTGAAAATAAATGTTCACCGAATACCTTGTCTATAGGATATCAACGGTCTTTAATATTTTAGTGATTGAGCGATATAATAAATTTCCTTAGTCATTGGCTTTAACGATAAATGTACATTTTTATGTTTCTAAATTAATCTAATGGCCAATTGGAATATAATATGATTGAACGATCGACCTTCATGTGGTTAAACGATTAATAAATATATTATATAAACGTATAATATTATGTTATCTACTAACAGTGCTTACCATTTCCCTTCATAATAATATGGCTAGGACGTATTGCTATAATATGGTATAAGCGCCAAAAATATTAAAAATACGCATGCCGTTTGTGCTAAAGATATACTCATAATAAACAAAAATTATTGGGACCAATTTAGTATGTATTTAATTTTATAATAATATAAATAAAAAACTACTATAAGTATTATAAATTTATAAATCAATATTTAAGTAAAATTATTTAAGTTTAATTAACTTACAAGTTATATTAATATTTATAAACCCAACGCATACGTATGTATGTTTGGTGATATTGAATGGTACACTCATCAACAGTTCTAAATTTAATATCAGGCATAAAACATCCAATTACTTGAGATTTGACGTTCTTAAAGATACTATTTATTTTTTTTTAACTCGTTTTGGCGCTCATCGGTTTTAGGGTGATTTACACGTAAGTAACCGAACTTTCATTTTAATAATAAAACTATGTTAAAATTAACCTTGATTCAAAGTGATTGTATATTAAATCCAAATCAACTTATAAGTTAACGCTTTTGTGCGTTGCTAATCAATAAATACATTCAAATATACGCGATAAACTATTTATATTATTTTCCATCACTATAATAATAGTAATAAAATAAGTATAGAATAATAATCTGGCCAAGTAAAATAAAAATTAATTAAAATAAGCAATAAAAAAATATCGTATGATATGTATATTAACAACATACATTTTTCACTGTTTTGGTTACCTTTTTAGTTAATTAAAAATATATTTGGGTGGATGAAATTCAACTCTGAATTAAGTTTTATGTCAAACAATAATTCGCAATATTGTGTAGTTTGTTTTGAAATCGGTGAAAATTCTGACCATATTTTTAGTGGAAAATTGCAGTCAACAGATTTTAATAATATTTAAATTATTATCTATTTGTAGGTACGCATGGGAACTAATTCGAACAGTTGTATGTAATTTTTATCGAGAACTAATTCGTATGCTTTAATTTTACACGGGAACCAATTCCGTATTCCTCATTTTATGATATCCTTTCACTAACACTCATCATCTAATTAACATTATAGTTTATTATTGTGTGATGGCGTTATATTGCATGGAAAAAACCTCAGTAAAAGCTAATATACTCGTATTTAAGTATACTAAAATAAATTTAGCTGCTGCTTGCTATTAAATAAAATAACCGGTAGGTATCGTACCAATATATATTCAATGAAATAGGTAATTCAAAATTGAAGCAGCTTTTTAATTTTAATCATATTTTATCTAATTGAAATATAGGTATTCTTTATCTATTGTTGAATGTTGGTTTAATAAATTATATTGTATTTCATAATGATTATTAACAACTTACTTTATGCATACATTTAGGAACAATGTGATAGCCCAAGTAATTTCCAAAAAAAACACCAACAATGACATTAGCCTGAAAAATAAGAAAAAAAAAATCATTAAATTATATTCTAAATTTTTGTAGCTTATGCTTATCAAATCAATAAAACTACTATATTATGATATTTTATGACGTTCTACATTTAGCAGTGTGATAAAGTTCCTATTTGAGAATATCGGAAATTTCATATTGCATAACTTATAATATAGATATTATAATATAATATTATATATTTATATGTAGTCTATGCAGTCTTTCCCATATATTGAAATAAATCTTGTATTTCATTATAGTAATATTATATGAAATATGTAATATGAATATATATTTATACACAGGTATCTATGAAGATCACTATATAGTTTTCTTTTTATATTTCAATTTATTCAGATGTGTAAGTTTGCACGTAGATAATATACCTTGGGCTCCATAAAAAAATAAGTAAATTTGACAAAGAATAAAAAAATACACTAAATGTTGAATACCTATGTTCAGTAGTCCTATGTATCGTATATAATTTTAGTAACTTATGATGTATTTATTAATAACAGAAAAACATAAATTGTAATGATTAAAGAAAAGTTTGTATAATAGGTTTTTGCATAAAATATAGCTATGCGTTAAAAGAAACTATTTTTTGGCATAGGTATGATAGATATCATGTTAAAGTAACTCGAAGAATAAAATATTGCTCATTGGTGAACAGAAAATGCATGCAAAAAAATAAAATCACGGTATAAACTGAATTATGTATATAATATTATATTATAATAATGTATATTCATATAGGATTACAAGAATATTAATAAGATTTATTACTTGTATTTTATATAATATTAGGTATATGTAAAACCATGCATATAACCTCGAATTTGAGAAATAAATATATTGACGACCGATATGGGCTTTTAATAAAAATTTAATTTTTTCCCTACTATATACACATTAAAATTGTAAAATTAAAGAAACTAATGTATGTATATTGTATAGCTGTATAAGTATTAAAAATGATAATTCTTATTCGATTTCAATAAATAGCCAAAAGTCAAATGCACACATTAATACATTTGTATCAAAATTATTAATCTAATCATTTAAAATATATTACGCTCACTTCTTCAACACATCAATTATTAATAACAACCATAAAACAATAACATTATATTGGTATGGGTATGGTATTCATAATATATGTATATATATATTCTACAAGTCACAATAAATTTGTCTTTGCATTTATATACGTATAGCCTCCTATAGATTGGTTATTGTACTGAATAATTCAATTATAATTTTAATATAAAAAAAAAATAAGATTTTAATTATCCAACTTTACTTTTTTCATAATTTTGGGGATGACAAATATTTCACTATGTAGCACCCTTTTTGGTTTTAAAACACATTAACTTTTTTCCATCTCCATCGCATTGACCTATTTTTTCGTTCATACCTACCCGCGTAAATTTTGTTCTGTTTCTGTCGTTAAGAGGATTAATGACCCTACATCATTATATATGTGACGATATCATATCTATATGAGAGAATAATTGCGATGACTCAACTATCTCAACATTTATTTAAATCGATGCAGTTCTAGTATAAATTGTATTTATACCCTATATAGTATAACATAATACAATTGCATAGTGCATATCATGGGCAGATAGGCCATTTTTGACCTACCGGTAAATTTTAAAAAGGGGCCCCCACATGAAAAAAAGTCTAAAAAGGGCCCCATTACCGTAATACAAAGGGGGGGGGGCCACCGGGAAATGCCCGGTTTCCCGGTAGGCCTATCCATTCATGGTGCACACTCAATAAAACATCAGATTTATGTTCTAAATGTGAAATACAATATTTTTTATGTTTTTTCCAAGAGTAATTATTCAAACCAAAAATGACATTTTATAAAAAAAAGATTTAGTTTTTAATAAATCACTTAAATTAATATCATTAAATATTCAGAAAAAAGAACACATGTGTTATGTATTATGTACCTATATTTGAAAGTTAATAATTTAAGTTTAAATACGTATTATACAATTGAAATAGAGTTATAGAATTCGGGTAATCTTATTGATGTTTGAAAGTAATTATAACTATTAAATATATACCAATTTTATACAATTTATGTTTCATACTCAAATTTCATAAAATGGTCATATAGCAATATGAAATATTTAAATAGGAACAATATAAATAATATACCTAATTTGATTTGAGTATGTATTAATTGTATGTATAATAATTATAACAACAGTATGATTGAATGTTGTTATGCAATCGGTAAAGGGCTATTGATTCTTATATAAGCAAGGCAAAATAATACTGTATGCTGTATGGGTAATATACTTTACAATATTTATTTTATGAAGTAAATCAAACTATATATAATTATTATAACTTATAACTTACTATAAATTAATAATTAGTGTTTTTTTTAAAGTTTGTAATTAGGAAATTAATTTTTTCCAAAATTGGTTATTTGAATAAAAAATGAATATCTAAGACTAATAATTATTTTCTACAGTAAATATCTGGTAGGAAGTAGGGAGATAATTTAGTTTCCGTAATCTCGTATAGATCTAGTTTTCTACATTGTTTAATATGATACGTAACTGTGAAATGCATATTTTATATTATTGATTAATGTTTAACGAGAAACGATGTAAAATATATTTACAGATAAGCCGTTTAAATGAAGTTACCCGTTGGCGATTGAAAAAAATTCTGTAGGTAGCAGATAGTAATTTTAGTAGTAGCTACTTTAGTTATATTATTATTACCAATATTCGTATCCATGCCATGTAGTAGTATTACTATTATAGCGTTAGTAGTATGTATAATAGTTGTATTTGTATAGTAGGTAAAATACATTCTAAATGTCAATACAAAAAAAACAAATAAACAAAACCGTTAATATATTTATCGCAAAATGACCTTCTGTGTACAGCATTGATGTTTTTTTTTTTTATATTATGAAAGTCCCATTAGTGATTAGTCAACATACTTGTTCAGCATATTGTCTAAATATAAACGAAGACCACTAAACGACAACAGTTAATATTTATGTTGATTAATTAACAACGAAAAAATATCTGAAAGAATTACAATTTGGTTTGGGTGCCAGTGGTGGGGGGGGGGATGTGTGTAGATTGCTCGATCAATTAAAAATACTCAACTTTCGACAAATCATTATTTTTTAATATATTTTCTTAATAATTTCTTATAATTAGTTGTTAAATTGTATCATAATTAATTATACATATAATTTAAAAAATATTTGGCCCAGTCTAATAGGATAAAGACGTTATGAGTTATTTCTCAAAAACTCAAATAATTTCTGGTTCTGAGATTTTTTCCTGTTTGTTTATTTTTAATAAGGTCGGTCTATTGAGTATCTCCTCAGTCACCTACCTTTAGACTGTAAGTAATTATATACTTCGAAAAAAATCGATATAATAGTTCAATGTGCCTATTGCCAATTCAGGCCTTTTAATTATACTGTAGATATCATTATATTTTTATTGGTTTCACGACATCAGTTTCTACTTTAAAAATCTACTAAGAAATTTTTAGCAAGATCGATTTCATATATTTTCCGGTAAATAATATTGTATTATTATATTGCGTAGTATAATTTCCAGTAATTAATACTTAAAGAGCCTTTAGGATTAGTTGGTCTTCCGCATATTCAGGTTTTATTTATTTTAATATAGATTTTTGAAACAACTAAAATAATTTTATTAATATTTCTTTAAATTATTAATTATCTGCATTTAAACAAAGAGCTTATAAACCTTTTACTATAGTCAGTACTCAGTATTCACATATTATAAAGCTTTGAACGAATCTTGTTTTTGAATTGTGAAATTTAATTTAAATTTAATGTGAAAGAAAAACAAGTGACAGTTACAACTTCTAATACCATACGAAAATTACTTGAGTAGTTTTACTATACCAAAATATCAAATTATTTTTACAAACTTTTATTTTTATATAGATATTAGTCATTTATAAGATGAATGCAATAAATTCTGAAAGAATTATGATTTGATTTTACACGTGAACTTTTAAATTTGAATATAAGTATAGGTATACCTAATATAGTTGACGAGGGTCAAAATATGTAAGTGCATCTCGTTTATAAACTATATACATTTACATTTATATACTTACATGATGTAAAGTCCAAATTCGTGATGATGTATTGCGATGTCGACACCTACCCCGAACATAACTGAAAAATTATATAGATTATATAATATCATAATAATGTGTGTATTACTGTATTACAATTGTATCGCCATCGCGTATTAATATATCTATATATTGTCTACTACACTATTATATATAAACAGTATATACATGTATTTTGTGTATACTCTATTTTAAAAGTATGAATGTTTGAATAATGATGTAATTATAACAGCGAGAGGATTTTCAAATAGTAGTTACACTAGTACGTGAAAAACAGTGTAATTATTATTTTATTACTGAACAGTCTTCTTATTGACAGCTTTAAATGTTTTTGATACGATTTTTATTTTTGAATATTACAATAATACAAAAGAAAAAAAATAAATAATAAGAATAATAATTATTTTAGTGATGAATGTTTAGATTTTACAATTATGTGTGATTTTTTTCTATGTATCATTTTCTTTTGGAACAGTAAGAATGTATTGATTTTCAACTTTTTTGATGTTTTTTTGTAGCAACTTTGATCTAGTTGATAAAATTCAGTTAAAAATATCAGAAAACAAAAGAATAAGAAATAATGGAAATTTATTCAAAATTAATATTTGACAAAAATAATTTTGTTTTTTGTTATAAAAGTTAGGTTAGATTTAATACAAGGTTGCTCATAAGTAGTAGGTACTTAAATACTGAAAACTAATAGTATAAAAAAATATATGAGAAAAATTTTTCAAGTTTAAATTTAGATAAAATTACATATGTATAAACGATAAACAATGATACTTATTTTTTTGCGATTCAGAAATATTATTCATGGGTAACTTTAAATTATTGCTGCTATAGTTTTAATTTAAAATACAATGCATTTTTTTAAACGTTTGTGTCTTTTTCATATTTACATTGTCTTACGGTAAAGTGGTAGTGATTTAAAAGTTAATAATAATAATATAATATTATGGTATAAATATATATTATTATAATAATTAAATATTAATAATATTTACAAAAGCCTTATTTTTGAAAAAAATTAAATCATCCTACTGTAATAATACTAAGATTAAAATAAATTACTTTAATAGCAATATCAAAAAGCTTATAAAAGATGCTTAGTGATATAAGCTGACAGACCGTCTCCGCTCAGGATTTTTTTCTATGCAAAGATTGAATTCAATCAAATGATTGATAATCATTGAATTGAATTAATCCTAAATGACGAGGTATACTTGACATCCACTACTGCAGAGCGGTTTACTACTTACCCCCGTTTCTCATTGTTTTCATTATTTAAGTTTTTTTTTTCAAAAGCTCAATAACGTTTCGTTGTATTGGTAATGAATTTTAATCGGATAAAAAGAACAAATAAGTTAAAAAAATATATACATTTACCGATAAAATGTGAAACCGTTTTATGAAATAATATAGGGTATGTGTTTAACGAAAGAAATCGATGCGATGTCTTACCGATAGCTGTGAAAACGCCGAAAATCCTTATTACGTGGACGAGCTTGCCAAGCATCGACGCGGTTTTCGAATATTTGTAATCGTTCATCTCGGACGGCTTCGTAAAATACATCCCTTCTTCTTGGAGCACATATACACTCACATGCGCGCACACACACGTTCACCGTATAATGTATATATCGTAGAATATAATTGTGATGTAGTTTATGGGCCACCGACGACGTTGCAGCTTCTTATTGTCGCGCTGCTGCCGGTTGTTGGTGGTTACTTGACGACAGCGGAGCTTCCGAGAGACATGACCATCATGGCGGTTGGCGGCAGAAACGAGTGACGACAACGACGACGACACTAAAGTGACTCTATATTATATATACTACGATGGCGATGGTATTGCGTACGACCACCGGATTTCGGCCAAGAAAAAAAAAATCACCGACTATAAGTATTTTCCGAATAGAGTTCCACCGACACGGGACTTTAATTATTACCGAATGCGCGATGATATATAGCAACAGTGTTCACGGGATTCGAGCCGTAGGACCACTACTGCAGTAGCGGGAGGCTAACGCGTGTAACCATGGTATTATCGCGCGTATAATACGGTACCATAACGTCGTATTATTATATACGCGCGCACAATCGCGGACAATAATTATTTGTCTGCCAAACCGACTCACCTTCGGTCGCGTTGACCTTATGGCGGGCGTGCGCGCGTACACAAGTTGGTGTGTACGAAAATAAAAATGAAAAATATATATATTGTCGCGCACACACAAGTTCGCCATGGAAGCGGAAGCGGTGTGGTGGCGGTGGCGGCGAGTCGTGGCGAGGAAGAGTAAATATAAATCGTAAATAGGATATGGCGGCGGCGGCGGCATCGTCAGCGAGCTGCTGTTTGCGTATACGGTACCTACGCGTGCGTTTCCTAGTAGAAAAACCTTAAAAAACTCCGGTCGACTACGATATTGTAATATTACTTATGTGTGAGATACGCCGGCAACGGTGGAATACATTGCACGATATAATAACAAATGTATAAATGTAACATCGGAATATATACCTATACATACATATTGTATTGATAAAATGTTTTCTTTATTGTTTTCTTAAACAAATTTTCGTTTTAAACGTATTATAGTTTTTTCTTAGGTAAACGAGTTGGTGGAATATTTTTATGTCCGCTGGGTGCATAATCACGACGGGGAACAGCAACCTTTTTTCTTTAAGCTTTTGATACTCTTGCCGTCGATCGATATGTTAAAACACACGTTAATCTAGAAAACAAAACAAAAAATAAATGTATAGGTTGTATAGGTACGTTTTTTGATTTTATATACACATATTATTATGTTGTGCTACGAATCAGCTGTAGTGTATGTGTATAACAATGAGTTTATTTTATGTATAAAAAAGATTTTTATCGAATACTGTTCATCACATTACGTCATACATATTAATATTATTATCACAGACTCGCATTTGCGTAATTTGAAAAAAAACTAGGATGGAGGAGGGGATAATTTATTCGCAAAAATCGAAAACGTAACCTAGTTGTTTATTTTTACAAAAGTCTTATACCTCATTTTATGGCTTAGGAACAAAACGTAAGTACTTATGTTGTCGTTAAAATATAATAATAAGTAGGTACCTACATAATAAATCATACAAAAAAGGAGCTATAACCTAGATAATGTCATAATTTTGATAAACATCATAATATTATACAAGAGAAACGTGAAATAAATGTACATTCTTAAATGCAATAACTCGATAAAAATAATATTTTAATTTTATACAAATGTACCTATGTTAAATGTATTGTATTATTTTTAATTTTAGAAAGATTTAAGATTTCTGCTACTGTTGGGAGTTGGGATATCTAGTGGGAAGTACCCCATTTGCTTACCACAATAATTACGAAATTGCTGAATCGGAAGTATAGTAGTTTAATAAATTGATTTATATGTTACGACGCGTAGGTACCTATATACATCACATTAATATTTTCAAAGTCATTTTTTGGGTATGATCTTAGAAAATCCCTGAGTTATAGGAGTTGTACGTACGTGATTGCTGCAGGCATAAATATTATAATATGATATAATATAAATTATATTATAAATCATTTACCGAAGTGTTGACGTGAGTCGCTACTGAAGTCACTGGTCTCAGTAATACGTGGTTTCTACCAGATGTGCTAACGGCCGAAAACCAACGTTTGTTTTTTTCTACTATCTTCTGTAAGTATAATAATATTATAAATAATTATAATGATACACGTGAATGAATGAATACCGACAGTCGATCAATAATTTATTGTACAATGTGCTCGAGTTGTTTAATCTCCTTAATAATTTATTGACGTTTCATTATGCGATTCTAATATACCTTTGTTAATGTTTTATAGATTATATATGAAAAGTATTTTTGATATTACAATTATGTATAAAGAAAGTTATTAGGTATATTATCGTCGTTACATTTATTCAACTTATTGAAATGGATTAACAACTAAAAAAACGTAAAATTTTATATTTTCCCAATCTACAATATAGGTATATTACATTAATGAGTAGGTACTTACAATAAACATACCTAGAGTATATGTTTGGATTGATATTAATGTTATTAAATACGATTTGATTCAATTATTTTTATAGCGTTTATTTAGACTTGAAGGATATTCGTACAATAGTCACGCGAGGTTGAAAACAAATAGAATAATGCCTACTACTTATGTATACATAATATATATATACTGTGATACTGTATAATATACTATCTATATTATATACTATGCATTTAATTGTTTTGGTATACAATATATAATACACTATATTCTATAACACACTTTTATTAATATGTAGACTGAATAGTAATTCATCGTGGTTACACATATTATACAATACATCACAAATATTATTTTCATATCGTAAGTATGACTTGTCTAATAAAACAAGACAATTTTCCACGATTACAATAGTTGTTTCGCGCGCTAGCACCTAATACAAATTATTCACGACCTTCAACTACAATTGTGCCCTCCTAAAGTCTTAAGTATAGGATTGTACAATACAATATATGTAAAATATTATAAATTTACTGCTTTTTTTCTATTTATATCAGTAAACACTAATGTAAAGTAATATTTTTTACTAATAAGTACTTATACTTAAATAGTGTCTGAGATTTGGGTCTAAAGAAATATAGAATATAAAGTAGGTTTATAACTTTATAAGCATAAAAAACATAAATAATAATTAATAACTATGCTCTATGGCCTATGCTACCTACATAAAATGTCTTAGATAATTTATGTTTACCATTGTATATATCTCTCTTAGTTTTATCACTTCAATAACTAAATTTACACTGTTTTTAATCGACTGAATAATTGTAAACAATTTGGACTTTGAAGGTACCTACCACGTATAAAGCGGTCAATATCTAAGCTGCTATAGGTACCTCACGGTATAATGATGTTCATTATTCAGTTTGAACACAGATTCAATAGCTCAAACTAAAAACAAGGGATACATGTATTATGCTATTCAGTAATAATTTCTATGTAAACTCAAAATGTTATAGGAATATTAATGAACTTTATAACTTAGTATTCATTTAGTGATATACCGATACATACATAAGGTAACTTTAATATTGCCATTTCATTATAAAATTAAGTTTTGTCGGTTAGATGATAAGTTCGGTTAAACTTATATACATATATATTATATATATACAATGTACATATGAAAATAGAAATCTTTGCCACGCATATTCTCTGAAACTACTCATAAAATCATCTTGATTTTTTTTTCTAAATGAAAAAATACATCACAAAGTAGTTTTTAAGCCTATTTCTGATTTTAAAAATTAATGAAAAATCGATTTATCAATTATTTGTATAATCGGTAAATACACACATTAATATATTTTTTTTTATCCGTGTTACCAATTACTTATAGTTATTATTAAAAATTAGTAATATTTTAGTAAATAGTTGATGTAGTATACAATACAAAACCTTTTAGTTGTTTTTGGTTCACAATATTGAAACTTTATAAGATCTTTGTTTTTGGTCCAGAGGAAAAAGGAAATTAAACTTGGGTCGTTCAACAAAAAAAGGAGAAAAAGAAAATAATTTTAAAAAAATGCTGATGTTAAATGGTCACAAAAAAGCAACGCTGGGTGAGACAGCTATGTAAAGCTGATATGTCAAAAATATTATCAAATACACAAAAAAAAAAACCAAATACACTAAATCAGAAAATTGAAAATTTATACATGTTACACTAAATGTTAGCATTACTGTATTAGCAATTTTAATACGGATACATTTTGTATGGGCAATAAAGTGTACGAGGATAGCTTATAACTTAGAATAATAAATTCGGTTTGTTCAAATCATGGAATGTTAGTACCTACGAATACGTCATGGTATACTACCTACGTTACACTATTATTATTTATTAATTTATAACATTTTCATTGATACCTATACATTAGAATCCAATTATAGTTTTTAAGTATAGGTACGCCGTACACAAAACATGAAAAATTATGTTTAATACGCATTATGTCTCTCGTGCGTCATACAAAGTATAGATGAAGCGTTAAGGATTATATAACTTACCATTCGATGGGTTTCGATAGGTGGTAAAGTACTGACGTTGTTTTTTGGCCATGTTTTTTTTTTATATTCTTTGTTACTGTAAAACATGATACAAACATATTTTTTAAATAAAATGTTGCTTTTAGTTATTTTTAATTTAAATACACATTATGTGCGAATATTGGCGTCATTTTATAGTACACCCACCAAGAAAGTCTGAACGAAGATAATTTAAAAAATGTATGACTTATTCATAAAAGATTTAGCTATTATTTCTAACAAAATGTTTTTTTTTGTTATGAAATTCCTCTCTTTATAATAATAAGAAAGTAGACATAGATGAATTAATTACCTACTTATAGATATTTATAAGAAAATAATTTTCTAGAAAATGATGAAACTAAATATTGGGAAATTTAAAGCAAAAATAATCTTATCGTATTTGTAATTTTAATAACAACATATTTAATAGTATATTACCAAACTACCTAATGTTTGTAAAAAAAAATGTTATCTACCATATCAATTTTTTTTGACGAACAAATAATTATCTATATTAATGATATTAAATAATTTTGTAATAATATTGTACTTCACTAAAAAGTGGTTTATTATACAACTATTGATTTCCAAACTGAATTTTTACAGAAAATATGCAAAATAACATATTATAATATTTAATGTAGATGTAAGTAAATTTTATAATTATATGTTACATCGTTTCGGGAAAATCAATTTAAGTTACCCAAATGCTGATTAAGTTAATATAGAATTAAAAATAATTTTATTAACAATGATTTCAATTAATTATTTAAACTATTGTTAAATATATTTAATTATTTACTTTTGCTGTTGGTATATAAGTTCACTTTGGCTAATCGCTTCTAAATTTGAACGGGATTTAAACATTATTGACGGTTTGTTAGTCGGCAATATCGACGAAACAATTAATGCAGATTCTATTCGACCAGAAGAATTTTGTTGAGATTCTAACATAGATTGACTTTGGCACACTTTTTTGGTGTTAGTTTTGTCTAGTATTCGTTGCCATAAAATTTCCGTCATAATCTTTATGACCTGATTACGCAATAAATCTAAATCCCTGTTGTTAGCGGTTGATGGTTTACTGCGAGCCTGGTATTTTTTTTTATCATCCTCCGTAATATTTTCCCGTGAATATTCAATTCGTTTTCCAATTATTCTGTAATTTTCAATATATTGTAATGATAAAAATCTGAGTTTCTAAAAAATGTATGTATTTAGATAAAAATATTAGTATGATAGACACTAATAGGTACTATGCCTATAGTCATAGTAAATAATATGTATTATTATAGATTCTAATACAACTAAAAAAAATCACATTTGTTTTATTATGTAATAATAGGGTAAATAATTGTATTTATATTTAATTTGTACATAGTTATACCTACATATATTATAACATTACCTAAATACATATACCTATGGGAAGCAATATAGCGACACAGTGAGTTAATACACACATTTTTAAGTTGTAACTTACTACTTATCTAAGATATTATAGATTATAAATACAGTAATTTAATTGATTTCACAGTAACATTTGTGACATATATTTATCACAAAATTATCATAGTGTTATATTTTTAAATATAAAATAAATCATACCAGAAAAAAAGTAGTAAATCAATGTACTTAATGGTTGTAAAAGTGGTTATAATCTACATTTGTGGTTTATGAATACAAATATGTAATATAATTAAAAACACAGTTAAATCAACTTTATTTTAAACTATAACTAAAACTTATAATTTATTCATTTTTATAAATGTCGATTTAAATCTAATGTTGTGATTTAAGATTGAATTAATTTCAATAATATTACAAAATGAACCATAAATATAAAAGAATAAATGATTTAGTTTATACATTATTTTCATATGGATAAAATAAATACGATTTAAATATGTATGAAATAAAAATATTATAATAAAGTATGTCATGGATTGTTATTTTGATGAATCGAATATAAAGATTCCATATTCTCGAAAATTCAAAAAACAAAAAAAAAAATATTTCTATAAAAGTTTTGAGAACTCAATAATTTAAACTTTTATTATACTAGTATTGTTACATATGATTGAAGGTGTGTAAAATTGTACATTAATTAACAACATGTATTAAACAGATGTACAAATAAATACCTATGTACAGTGAATAATGTATAGTGTATACACACATTTTATTGCAGTCTTATTTAACATTATATTTTTAATTTGATATAAGTTATTTCATAATTTATCAAAAAAATGTATTTTAATTTCATAAACTTAATTATTTGTATTAGCAGCTTGAAATCAAAGACATTGTTTTAAGCATAGTGAAATAATTGAATCAGAAACATTTCTAATGATCAAACAAAATATTTTACATTGAATGATTCTGATAGGTACTATGCTATAATAAATAAATTGTTTGTCAATAAAAGTGTTTGTATTCAAATGTCTACTTATATTGTTTAAGTGAAATTATTTCGAATGAAAAATAAAACAATAAATAATCATTAATCACATAAAAATGAAAATTTTTTTTTATTATCTAACATATATTTATAAAGTACAAACATTGACATTTGACATAGAAGGATGAATTTTTGAAATGTTTAAAGTTTCAAAATTTTAAATAAATTGTATAACAAAAAAATGAACTTATATTGAGTAAATCTGTATACAAATGACAATAAGTACCTCTGAGTTCTAACTGCTATGAGACATTAATACAAAATATACAGTGAATTTATGAAAGGTATAATTAATGATAAGTCAATCTAAGGAGAATACAAATTTGAATTAATTTTTCAACAATACTTTCAAGTTTATAATTAGGTAGTATCAAAAGTTGTTGAAAATATTATCAAGGATTTGCATAAAAGTATAAATGTATTGTAAATTTGTAGTTAAATGTAGTTCTTTAAAATAATAATAATATAAATTATATAAACATTCATGTAGATCTAATTTTATAAATTATAATCATCATTATTCGATAATGATAAATTATGTAGGTACATGTCATTATACGTATTTTTGTTAAATTGAATTTGTTTAAATAAAACATGATTAAAAGGAATTAATAATGTACGCATTTAATTATACTTTATAGAAATTTGATAAATTCCACAAATATATTTAAAGATCTTTATCACATTTTAATGAAAATAATTTTTAATAATTTATCTTTAGATATTTTTTAAATACGAGTATATAAGTATTTTTATATTTTAAGTGAATTATAAATTTTGACACTACACCTTTTATAAATAGTTCGCTCAACCTTTTTGTATTTTATAGCTTGATATGCAATGTATATTCTGTATAATTTGCCATGTTGACATCAGTTATGTATATGTATATATTACCTAAGTGTAAATAGCAAGGGTCTATAAGTTGGGTTCGGGTTGTCATTTAACCCAAAATGTATTCGTCGCCTATCAGAAAATCAATAGAAAAAACTTGTCTTAAAATATCTATTCGTAGTGAGAGTATAGGGTTGAAATATAGTTAAAATTACCTACAAAATAACTGATTTATGAAAAAAATCAAATAATGTTAAATATAAAATATAAAAAGTTAATTACATATCAATAATATATTTATTTGAGTCTAAAATAGAAATAAATTAATCGTATGTTAGTACCAAACATTTTCTGTTATTTTATGGACTTCTGAAGACTAACTAACGACTTATGTACATTACATTATGATTAAAGGCAAATTAATTGTTGAAATCATTCATATTTTTCAAATCAAATATAATAATATTTTATAACTTAAAATGATAACATTTTTTTCTTATATTTATTGCTTAATTTTGGCTGTATAGGCTGTATATAGAACACAAATGTATACTCAGATTAAATATATAATGCTAGTAGTTTAATATGCTACCTACAGCAGATTAGAAGGTATTGTATGTTACATATATTTATATATATATATTATATTATTTTGTTTTTAATTTGTAATAGAATAATAAAGGTTTATACATATTTCTTTCGATTTTTAACTTTTACATTTGTTAACGGATAAATCTATCAGGTATGTTAAGTATTTAATGTTTTATTTATAAATGTAACATAATATTATATATTTTATATTACTTAAAATATTTATCTATTGGTATAATTCACTGATTCCAATATTTTATAATAACTTGAAATTCTAATTAAATTTTATATTTTTTAATAATTATCAACAGTATTATCATAAATATGATGTATACCTACTGAAATTACTTAAATTATTATTATAATTTATTTACTAAAATCTATTATATTATGATTAATTAAATGAAAGTAATTAAAAACGAATTCAAATTTAAAATATTGATATAAGTAACTTTCAGTAGTAGTAATGAGAATACAATTCCAAAATAAGTTTTTAATTAATATTATTAAATTTAAATTTTATATCAAGGTTAAACATCGTCTGCATACTTTATAAATTATAACAATTCATACAATAATATAATATTATCGAGAATTCTAATATTTGACTATACATAAATTATATTAAAAAGATTCATACGTTTTACTATTCAAATGAATTATTATTTTTTGATTAAAGCGAGATATCACGACTGGTATATTTGACAAATATTAACATACTAGTGTATGTAAATTGTACTTTCATACCATAAAAAAGGTATACAAATATACAGTTTTATTCACAGACAATGAATTGCCACATAGGTGTGTTTACTGAAAAGTGAAAATCGTAATCATAAATTTGGTAAAAGTAAAAAAAAAAAAAAACAGTAAATACACTTAAATATACTTCATTAGTTTGTCTACTTGTTTGTTTAGATATGGAAATGTGTAGTACAGTATGTAAAATCCAAGTAATCTAATGTAGAACTACATTTTAGTGGAAAATAAACGTCTAAGGGAAAAGACTTTTGGATGGAAATAATAGTTAAATATTTAAATTTGAGATATAGTTGAACCTTCAGAGATAATAATGATAATAAAAGAATAATTGAAAATTAAAAAAGTAAAAAATAAAACAGAGAAAGTAAAAGTAGACACGAAAAAAAGTCTAATTTTCATATAAAATAAACATAGTTATTTACATCTAATAGTTAGATATACTCGTATATAATGTTTAATGGTTTAGTTATGTTTCTAAAATTAAATAATACAATTGTTTAAGTAGAGCAGAATGACTTTCTTACCTCGACAATTAATTTGCTTTAAGGCTTTATTCCTATGACTTTTTTTACCAACTTTTTCTACAGGTTTAACATAATAACTGGTATACATGGTCACATGGATGGGCCAGATTCATGGAGGTATTTTTAGATGAAATTATTTAAACCATATAATACCTCACATAGTTTATACTTATTTCAAAAAAAAAAATTGTCTTCAAAGATTGTATTTACTAAATGAGAAATTTTTTTTAAAAAAACCAAAGGATTATACTTTCGAAATCTTGTCACATTCTCACATAAACAACACGCGCGCACTTCCTTAGCTTTATTTTTGTTATTATTAGAATCGACCGTATTTTATCGGTTATCGTACACAGATTATGACGTGGGTTTATCATACATTATACTTTTATACCTATCTATACTTTGTTATTTCCTTTTAAACTGTGTAAACCTAATATTATTATCATTTATCACCAATTAAATGTATTTGCTGTAGTTTGTAGGTAAATTATATTTGCTTTTGATTTCGCTATTATTATTATTTCGTTATTTTAGTGATCACTATTTTTCACTTGTCGATTTAGTATATTATTTTTGCTATTTTTACTAAAATCATAAAATATGATAGTACCTACTTGAAAAATAATATTGAATTATAGGTATTTATTTACTAATATATTTAACATATACCATTCTAACTCATTTGAAGCATTAAGATTTGTATATCAATAATTGGACGAATATGAGCATAAAAGTATACATTTTTAACACTAATATAGTAAAATTTACTATTTGTATATCCCCATGACTTTATTTAAATTTATAAACTAAATTATTATACAAGGCATTATACATAGGCTATTTATGTACACAAGGGTCTTGGGTCTGTTTCATAATTTATTATTATCTTATAATGGTACATAATATAAAATATACAATAATAATTACATATATACATATTAATTAATATAGAATTAACTATAATATAAACTAAATGCAATTTTTGAGAATGAAGTTGGTAGCAATAGTGTTAATTTTTATGAAAATATCGTATATTTATTAAAAATACATCAATAAATAGTTATGTATTTAACTTCATTTAGGCTAAGTTCATAGTAACAGTATTTTTTTTTTGGTTCAGGTAATATTTGTTAGGAGTCATAATATAACGTAATATAATAATACTATAATCAATATTAAAATATTTTAACATTCTAAAAATATTTCCTTTCCACCAATTTATACACCAATGTTTATCTGCTGCATGAAAAGTTCAGTTTGCTATACTCTAGATATTGGAGAATTTGATTTATAAACTAATTGCGTATATTTGCCAAATAAACATAATATAGGTACTATTATTTCTATACTTGTCAAATACACCAGTTGGGAAAACTCTGTATCTCAGTATTAGTAGTAAATAATAATTTACAACCGCGGTCCACGGTTATTATTTTATAGCGTATAAATATATTTCATAAATAATAATTAAAATAGTATTTATTTATTCGATATTCTAGTATGGTGTAAAATAAATAGAATTAATTTATTATATTATGTACGAAAAAAGTTATATGTCATGTCACAGTTGAGCAATAATATTTAAGTTATTATAAAAGTAGGTAGGTAGGTACACGCTACACGCATTTGTAAACTTATCGTAAATTATAACTATTGTATGAAAAATTATTAATTTGGGAAATAAAGACCTTAAGTGTGGAATTCGTTTCCATTGTTCATATTCAGAACGTAATCGATCGTGACATGCATCAGAAAAGTCTTCTTCATTGTGAAGTATGCGTTGCGTTTCATCTAGAAAATTGGTATCTTGAAAACTGTCTTCCGCCTATAAAAAATTGACTGTTAAACAATCATGTACAACATTTTAAGTGTATTCAATATGTATATACATACATCTAACCATGAAGCAATTGAATCCTCTGGTGTCATGGGATCATAATCTTCACAAACCTTTTTTGTGCTAAAAAAAAATAGAAAACACAATTTTTAAGTATGATTTAAAATGTATCGATGTATATCATTATTGTTTGATATTTCTCGTAGATTTATGTTACTTTTATATGAACTTGGAAAATACAACAACAATGTACAGACTAGAAACAACTAGAGAGGGACCTACCAGCATGAATTTGGAGATGTGGAAAATTTGGACTCTACGGCGTTTCGCTTGTTAATTAAATTGCTTCCGATGGACATATACGACGTACGGACATCGCATTGTTTCTTCCGATTCGTCACCGTCATAGTTTGTGTAGTTATTATCTTGCTGGACTATTTCCTCAAGAGCAAATGCATACGACATAGTTTTGCGCCACATTCGTGGGTCATGAAAATTAAAGTTGAATCGATACATCCACTGCCTAGGCGACTAATGTACAAACTCACAACAAGCAGTGTGGAATAGCGTATGTATGCACAGAGCGCACCAGGTGGCTAAAGAAAAATATTCAATGATGTAAGAAATTAAAAAAAAAAAAATCAATTTTTGTTTAAACAAAGATTTGTGAGTTATACTATTTAAACAAATATGCAAGATCGTCGTATGTTTCGGAACTTACAATGGTAATATTGTATTTTAATTAATTGGATACATCAATTTAACACAAGCTATATTAAATTTATTATTTTTATTTAATACTGTATTGTATTATACTTTAACAAAATAATTTCGTTATATTAAGTATACAACAATATTACAATAAATGTAACAATGAATTTCAAACGGTAATGTTGCAAAGGGGTTTTATCAAACTAATAATAAAAGAAAATCAAATCAAATAACTAAATGATAATTAACTATACTATCAAGAAAACTAAATAATGTCTAAAATCTTTAATAATAGTAAAAAATTGTATAAAAGATAAAAAAAAAGATTAAAATTTAATTATTTATGAATGCAAAAAGTTTAAAAATTACAGCAACTTATATTTTAAGTTTTACATTTGTTTAAAAATGTATAAACAATTTTTTTTTATCTAAATACTGTAAATAGTGTGTACAAATAGGAATTTATTCGATCATGTGTTAAATGTATATATTCTTTAAATATTCATTTAAATAGATTAGTATAATATACTTAAAAATTAAAGATATTTTTTCTGATTTTAATTTTTATATTTTAGCATTAAGATGTATAGCATATTATAAGTAATAGTAAGTAGTATAAGGTTATTTTATACTTAACTAATGACCTTTTACTTTACAAAAAAATGTATCACGTATCGAAAATACCTTGTTTTCTAAACACTATTTAAGTCCATTCAAAATCTGCAAAAAAAAAAAATAACAATTATAATATGGAAGTTATTTTAAGCTATATTTATTTTAATTATTTTTTGTCAAGGATTTTAATTTTTTTTAATGGTTTTAAATTAAAATATAATACAATAAAATAGTTTTTTTCATATAGTAACTTAGGTTTGTTTATAAAAACTAAATTAATTAACACTGTATTTAATAAATTAAAAACGTTAATATCGTTATATAATTAAATTAAAAGAAGTTATTATAAAACTACTAAAATACTAAATATTAACAAAATCCTAAAAAATTTCAGTAAAACTTCAGCGATTAAATAATAACTGCTACCAGATTCCAATCCTCGATAAAAGTGTAAGAGAATTATTCTCAAAATTAACATAAAATCAATAACCTGGAATTACATAGGAGGTCAAAACAATTTTTAAAATACGATAATTATTGTAGTAATCAATTAAAATAATATTACACAACTTTGTTCTGCATCATAGGAAACCAAGTGATTTTAGTGCCTATATACGATTTTCTAAAAAAATATATTCATCGTTCTACTGAGAATCTCATACCTATATATATTAATATAATAGAAAGGTAAATGTATTTACAGAATTTTTATTTTTATAATATTTTTACGCTATAGGGTTACTATATTTCTATAAATATAAACCAAATTTTAATTTATACTTTTTGATATTATTATTATTTTTACTTTCATTTATAATGCCATAGTTATTTTTACAGAAAGTTGAATATATCTTTTTTAAAACTATTTTACGATATTAATAATGTTTATGATTTTTTACTTTGATGAGTGAGACTTATTTATTTTTGTTTTGGTTATGAATAATAGCAATATAGGTATACAAAAAAGTTATAAACTGTATAATCTATATATACCTATTATACATATTTTGCGAGTACTCAAATAAATACCAGAAAAACTAATAATTATTTATTACTTTAATAAAACTACTGCATAAAACAAATTTAGATGTGTATTGAGTAATTATATTTAAGAATTTGATGTTTTAAATTGTACTATTATGCATTATATCTGGTTGAGTGGACGGTAGTGGACGGAATATATAATTCTAATAGCATACTCGTAATATGTACATAATATTATAACAAAAAATGTATATCGTCAAAATATTAATATTTAATGGTAGTTTAAAGTCAGGTTAATGAAAATATAAACTTACAAGTTAGTTAAACTTTTCTAATATAAATCATTCAATAACTACGTTGTGTATACATAGTTTAAATTTAGGGATCAGTCAAAACACAAATTATAACGCTTAACTGGTATTTCAATCAATGTCACTTGTAATGCGAATCACATTTGCTCTATAGGACATAAGTAATGAATCATTTTATGAAGTATTTAGAAGCTTTTAAGTATACATCAAGGAATTTACAAATTACAAATATTTACCACTATATTATTATGTCCTACGTAAATAATTGCATTATTCATTGTATACTCGTAACTACCCAACATGTCACAATTTTATAAATGTTGATATATTTAATGTTATCAAAAAAAAAAAATTTATTGAAAATGCCTTGTTAATAGATGATAATAATTGCTTAAATTAAGGTTGAATAGCTTATAATATATAAAATGCACGATTTAAATACAAAATGGATAAACTTACGGAAAACGAGAGGATAAATAAATAATATTGTAGATTGGTAAATTATTATTTTTAAATTTTCTTATAAAACAAAACAAAGTGATAGGAATTTGTTAATAATTATTGACCGCATAATATACTTAATACAAAGTCTGATACAAATTAAACTTTAATTTAGCAACGATTTAAACTAGTTTAGTTTATTCAAAGTAATAATAATTTATAAACTTGCTTAATACTAGGATGATTCCATAAAATATTATGATTATAACTCGGTACTTGATAAATAAACTATAAACCCGAGTATACAGATATTTACGTTGGAATCCATTAAGATAGTGGTTTAGAAGTATATTATAAATTTCAAATGCAAAACTTTTAAACACATAAGTTACTATTGTTAGTTATTATAATTCAAAATGAATACATTATAATATTTTCAGTATGAAAACAATATTCTATATTCTATTTCAATTCTAGTTATTTTTTTTTGTTACTGAAGAACAATTTATTTGTTTTACTTAATTGTATTATTGTTTTAAATTTTATTTTAAATGTGTATGTATGATTTTTTGATTTCTAAATTCTGAACCAAACTTTTATAAGTTCATTTTAAAAGCTTCAATACATATTGTGTGCTAATTTAATCACAGACAGAATATCTTAACATTTTCAGTATTTCAATGTTAAATTAATCAATTTATACTAAAATATGCTTAATACGGTTATAGCATTATGGACCATCATTTATGGTTGCGAATTTGCGTTATTTAAAAATATATTAATTTAAAAAAATTTAAAGATTTCTTTGTGATATTCATATGGATATTGTGATAACGTAACTTATAAGTCAAAAATAAATTTAATCAGCTGCAATTTTATCTTTTACAATGGGCTATATTTCTGCAACACAATTTCACCCGTTTTATATTTTTACATGAAAAATACAACATGATTCCGCTTTATGAAATATACTTAGGTATATTAGGTTCTTTTAATAATTTTCTTTCCTATTTTTGCAGGTAAAACAGGCGCAATCGAATTACAGTCGGCGTGTATTATACCGATTTTTTTTTTTTTAGAAAATTGAAATGCTTATATAGCACAATGAGAAAATACGATGGAATATGTACACATTTTAACATGAATAGTATGAGGGGTAAAATAATTACCAATATGATTATAATATGTTACATATTTCCCGGAAATTGAAATGTTAAATTATTAAGTAATTTTTATTATTCATTAAACATTTTAATCAAAAATTTAAAAATAATCATAAAGATTAAAAATAAATTCATAATACCCTTACCAACTATCAAGCAATTTATTTAACGGAGTACATTGTTTTGGTTATTTTTTTTTAAAATATAAAAAATATAAGTACTCAACTAGTCTACTATACAAGTAAAAAAGATAAAGTGAATTACAATTTGTAATTGACTTAACGTTTTTTTAAATACAACAATTGATCAAGAATAAAAGTATACCACGTTAAATAGATCACGTTTTGTAACTTTTAACTACTATAATAATACTAAAGAAATGCTTTGATTTTTTTAAAGGAACTTTTTAATGAAAACTTATGGCAGAAATCTGACCTTATAGTTTTGGACAAACATTCAAACAACGTATAAAACTATAAAAGTAATCAACAAAAAAACCTAGAAAATAAGATTTTTAAAATACATTTTTACCAGACCCACATTGTATTATTTCTATTGTTAAAAGGAGGACTTACTTCTAAATGAATGTAGGTAAGGATAGTTATTGGTTTCATAATAATAGAAATATACATTATTATTATTATTATTAATATGGTAATTTAATGATTTATATATATGTTAAACTTTATTAGTTATGGTTTAAATGACATTAAATGACACTTAAAATTAAATGAAGGTATACATAGTACATACTATTCACTATTCAAACTTCAAAAACAGAATATCCACAATATAATCATTAACAATATATAAGTATCAAATTTAATAACCACCTAGGTAGTAGGCATACTTTTCGACAGATGATTGATTTAGGTTCCCTATAGTATAATATCACAATATAATTTCACTTACCAATAGAATAGGCTGTTTTTTACTTTTCCTTCTATATAGGGGTATATCAAAATTCAGTATTGTCACTAATCAAACACAAAACACCTATGTTTTTTATTTTTCAATATTTGTATATTGTATAGGTATATAACTGATTAAAGTTTTCAAAATATATATAATTCAACAACAAAATCAAAACTTTTACGTGTCTATAAATATTCCGATCTAAAATTGAACAGGTCTCACCTGTGACCAATGTCACAAACCAGAAAATACATTTCAATAATAAATATCTAAGGAAATCCTTGACAAAGGACAACATTTAAATATCATAAAATTCATCACTAAATGCAATCTCATCAACAAACTCTAATTTAGTCAAGCTACATTATCAACACACCTTATATCAATTGTAAATACGTATTTTGTCAATCAATTATTCTTTGTAAATATTACCTTTTTTTTCTTTATTTCTTTGTATTTAATTTAAAAAAAAAAATGTTGGTTAATAACCTTAGCAATTAAAGCCTGTAAACCTTTAAATAATAATAATAATAAAAAAAAATCATGCTTTACTTCAAAACCTTTCATATATGTATCATCTTTCTTCTTCTTCTCTTTTACGGATTGTTTTCATAGTAGGATGTGTTTTAAGCAGAGGATCGTTTTGAATTTGAAAATAAAAACATATTCTAGCATCTGCGTTAGAAGAACCGTTTTGTGGTGTTAGCTGGTATATAGCTAATAACACCGTTCCAGAGGACGTCCGATTGTTACTGTGTTAGTACTGAATCTTTAGTCGCAATCTATATGGAAGCTTCTTCTATCGTATTAGTAAATAAATGTACAACAATGACCGTGCCCACAGGCAAACAATTTCAGTTTTTTAGTTGTTGTTATCAAAATGTTTGCAGTCCATTTTTTAACCATAACCATATAAATATAATTCCTATGATAAATTATTCTATAATTACCATATAACTATAGGTTATAGAAAGTATACTACCCGGACGCCTGGTATATTGTACATTTTGTAGATAGGCGATAAGATTTAAAATATAAGCAGCTATAGGAATGTAGTTTTTAGACTTAATTTTATTTTTGACATTTTGGTAGAAAATTATTAATATTTGTGATTTAATATAACGTGATGTAATGATTATAGGACATTTAATTCATGTCCAGTGATTGACATTTGTACATACGAAAATATTGTATATTTTTGAAATGTAAAAATTGTCTTTTTTTATGATTATTCGTTCTTTATAATATAAAATATATTACTGTTATCAATTTTTTCTTGATAAGTAATATTGTTGGAACATTTAAAGGTATTTGAACTATATTTGAAGAGTAAAAAAAAAACACAAGATATTGAATCAATATAAAATTTAAAACACGTATCAATGCTTTATCCGACAATTTTTAGCTGTCCAAGGAAGATGTTTTTACAAAAGATAGATGCGAATTTTATACTTAAATTTATAATTATTAAATAAATTTGTAGTGGATCACTTATTTATAGATGAAGATGGCCGAAATGTTAATTTTTTTTTTCATATGATATGTCTATATGTCTACATTAAATATATTCTATTTTACATATGAAAGTATAAATCATAAAATTCTTTTTTAAGATTTATAAAAATGTATTATATTAAAAACAAATTCACCAATAAATCTTTTATTTTATAGTTGTTGTTAATTATCATTTCATTTTTTTCAAAGCATATCATACCTTAAACAAACTTTATTTCATATTAATACAATTTTTGTAAGCTGTTTCTATTTTTTTTAGATTCTACTGTCCCTACATTTTTTCCATTTAAAATTGAGTTTTTGTTAGATAATTTCTTTTCATTGTTATATAATAATCCAATTTAAGTTTTATTTATCCAATTAGAAAAAAAGGATATCTCATAAAAAATGACTATTGTCACGAAATAGCCATAAAATGTACACGAAGATAAAGAAAAACGTGTACTTAAAAGTTTTTGCTCGAAAATATTTTACGAGTTTACTTAGATTTCTCACAGGAAGTTCATTTAATATCACATCGACCCACGACCTAGGAAATTGAATGAAATAAGGATACAATATAAAATATGAGTACCTAATATTTTTGAGCTTGGAATATTTATTTATTTATTTTTAAGCATTGATTATATAGATACGTGACGTTTGCAGCCTACAGCACATATGTGGCTCTTTGTGTTCAAGGTTTTCGGTTATAGGGTAGTGTTATTAAACCGTCCTAGTTAAATTAACTAAAATTTTTAATACTTGTCTTCTAAGAAGTCCAGTTATTCTTTATTAAGGATAAAGGATTTGTAAAATTCTTTTAGTCTTTAGGTAATTACTGCGAAATAAGATTTCGTTATTAGTTATTGTTTATTGAACTCACCGGCCACAAGCCAAAGCGTTTAAAACCGTAAACGCATAAGCTGGTTAATTCGTAATAACGAACTAAAACCGTGTTCATTCATATCAAAACCCATTAAAAGTGAAACCAACAATTATTATGTAAATAAAATAATGTTTGTATCACGAATTAAAATATATTTAATATTTTAATTCGTGGTTTGTACCTACCTCGGAGCTAGTGCCTAGTACCTAGATTATAAATATTTACCATCGATAATTTAAAAAAAAAAATTTATCGTTGTATTATGCAACTGTAGAAAAGCCAACTATTTAGATTAACAAACAACTGGGGCAAAACTGTTTTATCTATAATCTTACTGAAAACCGATTATTTATACTGATACAAATAATAAAAATACATTTTTAGTATTTATTAGAACTTTATTTTATATGTGGTGTGGTATGTACTTGTGTGTCGTGTTTAAGACGCAAGAAAATAATAAAAAATTCATTAATTTATACATTTTTTTTTATTTTGATTTTGAGCAACGATTGTATTGATTTTCCAATAATGTGTGGAGTTTTTTTTTATTGCGTCTTTCATAAATTCATCAATAACGTGTCAGCACTACTCACGTGCACAGGATAGATGCTAAGTAGTAACAGTTCCTTCAGATTTTCACTCTAAAAGTTTAAACTATAGTGTTTAATCTAAAGTAACTTCTATATTTTTTTTTTTATTCGTTTAAAATTGTTAAATAATCGAAAACCTATACATAACTTTAAAAGTATTCAGGTACTCTTTAATCAAAATATTTTTATGACTGCTTTAATACACATTTAATATGTTTGTACACAGTGTAAGTAAGTAGTAAAATATATATTTAGTACATTATATTTAAATATTAATTAACAAGTATATAATAATGGTAATAAAAGATTTATTATTATAATACTCAATCTGTGTTGGTTTATCATAAGTGTAAGTATTGAGAATATAACTAGTAATACAAGTCATAATTACAATGTTAATAACACCATACGATTTTGAGCCGATTATTGTTATTTTTTTATTAGTTGTTAGTATTACTTATAACATAAGTCTTAT